>NW_019240461.1:0-1764 GCF_002742605.1 Olea europaea var. sylvestris
AAAATTGCAAATTTTAAATAAAAAATGCAAATAATATGTACTGGTATAGATGGTAAAGATGTTCAGGTGAAAAGGTAACATCTGTATTTCCCTTCAAGGAAGCTTAGAAAACCAAAAAAGGTAGCCTTGTAACATAAAGATTCAAGATTGATCAGTACAAGGAACTTGTATAATACCATCCCCTAATAAATGAAAAGGCATGTATAAGATTATTGAATTACCTGCACCAAATAATATAAGAAATGAATGGGAGAATCCGATCTAAATACTCAACTCAAGGAGCCCTACCTAAAAGCAGAATGATCTTTTGAGAATTGGCTGTTGCTAGGAGGAAAGAAGAATGAGAAGCTCTCATGTATTATTGTGAACTTTGTTTGAGCTCCATTTTGGGGAAACAATGTATGTTTGAATAGTGATTTTTTAGAGAATGCGTGGTTAAAAAGTAGGAAATTTTTTTCGAGATAACATTATTTTATTGGAGACTGTGGTTGAAAATGAATTTTGAAAAATGAATTTTTAGAAAAATGGGGCTCAAACAAATTAGTGTTATACATCATTTAATGCTTTCAGTTGTTAGATTCCATCGATTCTCATGTACTGTCATCGTCTCATTGGCAGGTATACCATCTCAGCTGCACGTGCATGTTTCCTCGATGAGGATGTTGGATCTCTATCTGTTGGTAAAATGGCTGATTTTGTAGTTTTATCTGTGGATTCTTGGGATAATTTTGCTGTGGAAGGATCTGCTTCTATTGAGGCAACATATGTTGGGGGATTGCAGGCATACTCCAGGAAGCCTAAGGGAGATATGTAAAAATGTGAAAAGAGAACACTGCTGAGGAGCATTACATGTTATGTTTATACAACTGGAAGTTGACTTTTTTCTCTTATCTATTTACACTGATGTAGTAGGAAATATGTAAATTTGATCTCTCAAAAAGATTTGAACACTGGGAGTTAAGAAGACGATGTTCTATCTACTCCTCTATCAATCTATTTTTTGTATCGGTCTATATTTGACAATCAGATCCTCAACCTTTTAAAGCAACTTTGACCGTTAATCTATAAATTTCATCATATCACTGCATAATTGTGACAGGTTGAACTTTTTGAAAGATATCTTGAAAAATAAATATTGGGTATAGCAAAAAAATTAAAAACAAAGGGAAAAAAATGAAGAGGAGAAGTTATCCCTCTCCTTTTTCTTTTTACATTTAAATTCCATTTTATTTGACATAAGATTTTATCTATGTCACTCTTCGAAACAAATTAGTTGTCTGTTTTTTTAGTTCTCCTCGACGAAAGATCAAGTTGCTACAATTTTGGACATAAACCTCCCTCTATTGGAAGCAGCCCAAATCAATGTAAAAGTTTTTACGAGTTCAATGGGAGATCCATTTAGGGTTTGCTTGAGAGTTTTTTCTTGACTTGCTTTATTTGTTTTTGTGCGACAACATTTATGAGATGTTCGAAAGTTAGTGTTTGTTAATTTTTAAGGACATTGATTTTGGATGGATTAAAATCACCCTAAATTAGTGTAGTGTAATTTGGATTGTATTTCTCAAACCCACCAAATCGTTGATTTTCTATCCTTTTTCAAATTTCTCTCTAATTTTACCATTTAAAACAATTATTTTATAGGGCGAAAATTTAATTATACGTAAAAAGAAATGCTTATATATAAAAATACAATAACTAAATAATTTACAAATTAAGAAGACAAAATTTCACTCCTAAAAATACCACAAAAAAAAAAAAAAAAGA
>NW_019240462.1:0-1764 GCF_002742605.1 Olea europaea var. sylvestris
CGAAAAATGACGGAATTACACCCGGCGCTATTTTTGTTCCCGATCAACCTGTCAAATTTGAGCCCATTCCAACACAGTCGAGAGAAATGACGAAATTGCCGTCGGCGGGATTTTTTTTTCCGATCAAACTGCCAAATTTCAGCCAATTCCGACACAGTCGAGAAGAATTACGAAATTGCCCCCGGCGCGATTTTTGTTTCCGATCAACCTGTCAAATTTGAGCCCATTCCGACACAGTCGAGAAAAATAACGAAATTCCCCCCGGCGCGGTTTTTGTTTCCGATCAACCAGTCAACTTTTAGAAAATTCGGACACCGTCGCGAAAAATTACGAAATTACACCCGGCGCGATTTTTGTTCCCGATCAACCTGTCGAATTTGAGCCCATTCCGATACAGTCGAGAAAAATGACGAAATTGCCGCCGGCAGGATTTTTATTTCCGATCAAACTTCCAAATTTCAGCCAATTCCGACACAGTCGAGAAAAATAACGAAATTGCCCCCGGCGCGGTTTTTGTTTCCGATCAACCAGTCAACTTTTAGAAAATTCGGACACCGTCGCGAAAAATTACGAAATTACACCCGGCGCGATTTTTGTTCCCGATTAACCTGTCGAATTTGAGCCCATTCCGATACAGTCGAGAAAAATGACGAAATTGCTCCCGGCGCGATTTTTATTTCAGATCAAACTGCCAAATTTCAGCCAATTCTGACACAGTCGAGAAAAATGACGAAATTGCCCCGGGCGCGATTTTTGTTCCCGATCAGCCGGTCAAATTTGAGCCCGTTTCGACACAGTCGAGAAAAATGATGAAATTGCCCCCGGCGCGATTTTTGTTTCCGATCAAACTGTCAAATTTGAGCCCATTCCGGCACAGTCGAGAAAAATTACGAAATTGCCCCCGGGCGATTTTTATTTCAGATCAAACTGCCAAATTTCAGCCAATTCCGACACAGTCGAGAAAAATGACGAAATTGCCCCCGGCGCGGTTTTTGTTTCCTATGAACAAGTCAAATTTTAGCCAATTCCGACACAGTCGCGAAAAATGACGTAATCACACCCGGCGCTATTTTTGTTCCCGATAAACCTGTCAAATTTAAGCCCATGCCGACACAGTTGAGAAAAATGACGAAATTGCTCCCGGCGGGATTTTTATTTTGGATCAAACTGCCAAATTTCAGCCAATTCCGACACAGTCGAGAAAAATGACGAAATTGCCCACGGCGCTGTTTTTGTTGCAGATAAACCTGTCAAATTTGAGCCCATTCTGACACAGTCGAGAAAAATGACGAAATTTCCGCCGGCGCGATTTTTTTTTACGGTCAAACTGCCAAAATTCAGCCAATTCCGACACAGTCGAGAAGAATGACGAAATTGCCCCCGGCGCGATTTTTGTTTCCGATCAACCAATAAAATTTTAGCCAATTCCGTCACAGTCGCGAAAAATGACGAAATTACACCCGGCGCTATTTTTGTTCCCGATCAACCTGTCAAATTTGAGCTCATTCCAACACAGTCGAGAAAAATGACGAAATTGCTGCCGACAGGATTTTTATTTCCGATCAAACTGCCAAATTTCACCCAATTCCGACACAGTCGAGAAGAATGACGAAATTGCTCCCGGCGCGATTTTTGTTTCCGACACAGTCGCGAAAAATGACGAAATTACACCCGGCGCTAATTTTGTTCCCGATCAACCTGTCAAATTTATGCCCATTCCGACACAGTCGAGAAAAATGACGAAATTGCCGCCGGCGGGATTTT
>NW_019240463.1:0-1764 GCF_002742605.1 Olea europaea var. sylvestris
ATCACATCAGGGGCAATTTTGTCATTTTTCACGACGGTGTCAAAATGGGCCGAAATTTGGCAGGTTGATTGGAAACGGTCCGCAAAATTGGACTCAGGGTACAGACCCGAGATAACTGGATTTTAGCCAAACTCCTTCTGTTGTACCTACAAATAATTAATTTTCGTATTAATTTGTCAGATTGAAGAAGTTCTGGACAAAAAATTAATGAAGAAAAACCACACCAAGGGCGATTTTGTCATTTGTCGCGATGGAACGGGCCGAAATTTGGCAGGTAGATTGGAAACGGTTCGCGAAATTGGACTTGGGGCATAGACTCGGGATCATGGGATTTTAGCCAAATTCCTTCATTTCGGCTTCTGAATAATTAATTTCCTTATTAATTAGGTCAAGTTGACGAAGTGTTGGATAGAAAATTAACAAAGACAAATCGCACCCGGGGCAATTTTGTCATTTGTCGCGATGGTGTCGGAATGGGCCGAAATTTGGTAGGTTGATTGAAAACGGCCCGCGAAATTGGACTAGGGGCACAGACCTGGGATCACGGGATTTTAGCCAAACTACTTGGTTTAGGCCTCCAAATAATTAATTTCCGTATTAATTATGTCAGGTTGAAGAAGTGATGGACAAAAAATTAAAAATGAAAAACCGCACTAGCGGCAATTTTGTCATTTGTCGCGACGGTGTCGGAATGGGTCGAAATTTGGCAGGTTGATTGGAAACGGTCCTTGAAATTGGGCTCGGGGCACAGACCCGAGATCACGGGATTTTAGCCAAATTCCATCGTTTAAACCTTCAAATAATTAATTTTCGTATTAATTATGTCAGGTTGAAGAAGTGCTGGACAAAAGATTGACAAAGAAATACTGCACCTGGGTCAATTTTGTCATTTGTTGCGGTACAAGAAAGGGCCGGAATTTGGCAGGTTGATTGGAAACGGCCTGCGAAATTGGACTCGGAGTACAGACCTAGGATCACGGGATTTTAGCCAAACTCTATCGTTGTGGCCTTCGAATAATTAATTTTCGTATTAATTTGTCAGGTTGAAGAAGTGTTGGACAGAAAATTAACAAAGAAAAACCGCACCAGGTGTTGTTTCGTCATTTGTCATGATAGTGTCGAAATGGGCCGAAATTTGGCAAGTTGTTTGGAAACTGCCCGCGAAATTGGCCTCAGGGCACAGACTCGGAATCATGGGATTTTAGCCTAATTCCTTCGTTTGGGCCACCAAATAATTAATTTTCTTATTAATTATGTCAGGTTGAAGAAGTGTTGGACAGAAAATTAACAAAGAAATATCGCACCAGGGGCAATTTTGTCATTTTTTGCGATGGTGTCAGAATGGGCCGAAATTTGGCCGGTTGATTGGAAACGGTCCTCGAAATTGGACTCGGGGTACAGACCCGGGATAACGGGATTTTAGCCAAACTCCTTCGTTTGTGCCTCCAAATAATTAATTTTCGTTTTAATTTGTCAAGTTGGAGAAGTGCTGGACAAAAAATTAACGAAGAAAAACCGCACCAAGGCAATTTTGTCATTTGTCATGATGGTGTCGGAATGGGCCAAAATTTGGCAAGTATATTGGAAACGGTCCACGAAATTGGACTCCGGACACAGACTTGGGATCATGGGATTTTAGCCAAATTCCTTCGTTTTGGCTTCCGAATAATTAATTTCCTTGTTAATTATGTCAGGTTGAAGAAGTGCTAGATAGAAAATTAACAAAGAAAAATCGTACCAGGGGCAATTTTGTAATTTGTCGCG
>NW_019240464.1:0-811 GCF_002742605.1 Olea europaea var. sylvestris
AAATCATGAACGTAGATCATCCATTTCTTGATTGTGAATGATACAAAATAAATCATCCATTTCTGATTAAACCTCAAGAAAACTGGTACATAAAATAAAACTAGTCATGATCTTCGAAATTCAAATAATATTATTAGCTTTGTTCGGAGCCGATGGGACAGAAGATTTAAAGCCCATAAAAGATTTGTTTAAGAGGTATAACGAAAAAAAAAATGAAATTGATATGGAACTTACCATTCTTGCTGAAGGGCAACTTGAGATTACACCATAACATTTTTTTTTCACCAATAATTAAAACTGCTCAAGTTTTAGCAATATCAGCTCTCCGTGATTCGATCAATTAGTTGACAGATGAGAAGAAACTTTATCTTCCAAACGCTCCTATATAACAGTCTTAGTTCAAGTGATTTCAAGGAAATGAAGAGTAGAAGAAGAAATAGCTGGCAGATCAGATTTTTTTGCACTTCTTCTTAATTACGGTATAGCTTTTATTAAAACACATACTCAGTAACGTTCCTTGCACATTAAATTCTTTCCGCGTAAGTCAGAGGAAAAAATTTATCACAAGCTTTGCTACATGAAAAAGAATAGTGATTAGTGGAGGAGAGAGAGAGTTTCATGCCATTAATTAATAAGAGGACTTCCAGTTAATTAAACCAAGTTTTATTTTATTTCTACAAATGTTCTGATCACAGTTTTGAGGTGATCTTTTCTTAATTTCTGGAATACCCAATAAAGGATATAGCCCCTAAGAAAAAGCAATCGTAATTATTTAGCCACACGGTTTTGTGAATTATATCAGAAAAAAAAA
>NW_019240464.1:6491-26941 GCF_002742605.1 Olea europaea var. sylvestris
ATTTCTTTTTGGTCTCTCTCTCATCACTTAAATACATCTCTTTGGACAATAGAAGGATTTGAATCCCTAACTCAGAAATTCCTTCCTGTAAGAAGAAGAAGAAATCTGCAAAAATCGTAGCGGCATGGTGGTGCTGTGCTTCTCAGTGTTTTTTTTCAAGATCATCACAACCTTATTTTTGCCATTGAGACCGTTCAATGTTTGGTAAGCTTTAGGAAATTCGTTGGGGAATTCTGGAATGTTAATTTTGTGGATTTTATCAGCTCCTTTTGCTGGATTTGAATCAATCTTTGGTCTATTGTAGTGTCTGAAAGATAGGGTTGCTTATAATTGTTTTCTTTAATTTCAAACGGTAAAACTAATGTGGCAAGATGGAAATATGGTAAATATATATAGCTAAAAATATTCGTTGGAATCTCAATCTTCTGGCCAAGAATATAGCTCAAACCGATTCCTTGGGATCTCAATCTAGTGGCCAACAATCTTACTGTAAAATGAGTTTTGGGTTACAACGTGATCGTTCTAGCTCGTAGCCAATTTTAGTTTTTAGGAAATGTAATGACCATATGCAAAATATAACATTTAATGAAGGTAAATAATTAGTCATTGTCATGATTTTTGCTGACTGTGTATTTATAGCTCCATTTTATCGACTTCTCCTTCTTAGGCAACATATCTTTTGACAAAGGCTTTTACTATTGCTTCATGCATGTGTGCGTTCATATGATAGTGCAAGGTTGTTTGGATATGTCCAAGTGTGGGTAATTCCATTTTCGTTCTACGAAATGTCTTTGCATTGCTTAGAAATGGTGTTGTAGATGTCGAACTCTATATCTCATGTGTACATTTTAGCAGATTGTTGAAGTGTGCAGGCTGCTTAAACTGTCGTTTCTTACGATTCAACTCTGCCAATCTCGACAGATGGACAGAATCTCAGGCATATGTCGAGATTAATTGTCGGTATCAACAGATGAACTGTCCATACTGACGATTGATGTCAGTTTTTCGTGACAGTTCACCTCAACCTCACTACAAGCATGAGTTCGATTCATTACGTGTTACATTTCTATGTTTTATCAAGATCTAATCCTTGTTTTTCTCGTTGTACTTTGTAGGAGAAATGAAGTTTGAATTCCTAGTTTTAGAAAATGCCCGATTGAGAAAGTTGGTCTAATGTGCTAGAAGTTGGTCTGTTGTTTTTTAGTTTGAATGTTGTAATGCGATAACTGAAGATCAACAGTGTGGGGTTAGTGCATAGTGAATGCATAGATTTTGCAAATAATAAATGGTTATGTACACTATAATTTATTTTGTAATGAAGGCACGAGCACGTTGTGTAGGAGTTCCTAGTTTACTTGGACCATGTTTTCTTCTTTCCTGATCAATTACAAAGTCGTTCGTCAATGATGATTGGGTTAAGATGACTAGCCATTTAAATTTTTCCATTTCACGAAACCATGCTACAACTAATTCACAAGCACGTTAATGTGAGTTTTTTTTTTTTTTTTAATTGGGTTAAGGTGATGAGCCATTTTTATTATTATGCCAAAGTCATGACAACCATGTTACAACTAATTTAAAAAGTGTATAATGTGAATTGCAGGAAAATTGCATCCATTGTTCAAATGATTTAAGGGTCACAATATCCTAGTAATTATGTGGAAATGGGAGGGATAAAGGTACAATTATTTTATTGAACCATCATACCGACTAAATTTAAATGAAATTGGACTTTGTGGTTACGTAGTAAATGATCATAATTGCTTCCTCCCTTCAAATTGATTATAAATAGCATGTTGCCATTGTCAATTACAAATAAAGCACTTCAGGTGTCAAAATCGACAATTGAATTCTCTATCCATCCTGACAGTTACTAAATGTCGAGTTCGACAGTTAAAATGTCTAACCTGATGATTTCAACGAAACTGCTCAACAGTTGAACTACCATAAGTTTTGGGGAAGCTAAAAATCATGTATTTGATTGTTTGAAAAATTTATTGCAAAACATTAATGGTGATAATCAATTCTCAACTACAACATCAACTGATCTTCCCACATATAAAGAAAGTATAACTCAATACTTCATTAAATATGGAATCATTCACATTTTGTTGAGAATATTGATATTTTTTCCATTTCTAAAATATACAAAAAATAAAACACATCAATGAATAAGAGATTAAAAATGGATAATTAATTATGATCATATTCTGTTGAACATTTAAAGTAATCAAGTATGGCATGAAAACATTTCTTTTCTACTGCCTCATCTTTGAGATTGATTAATGGCTCTCCTTGTTACTTTGTTGATGATTGAAGGGAGATGAAGAAGAAGAAGAAGCAATTTCAAGTCTTACGTGTGTGTGTATTTTGTACAGATTCCACCCTTTTTTAATTAAAAATTTATATTATACAATATAATATTCATTTATTCAATGTTAGCAATAAAAAAAAATAAATAATCACATCACACCATTAATTGCATTAAAATCAAGCATTTATTGCTCCTAAAAATGTGTCAAAGAGTAAGATGGACATTTTGCGGAGAAAAAAGTGACATTTTTGGAAAATTTTGGTGCTAGACAAAATTTTTTGTGCACTTTCAAATTTAGTGACATTTATGTAAATTTCCCTTATTTTATTATATTTACATCTTGATTTTATTAATAAAATATATAAATCTAGAATACTTCTTTATATCAACATAACTCAAGTATAACTAATCTTAAAATATTTCTTCTTAAGCCAATTTATGTTATTTAATATAGGTATAAAATGAGTATAATATCGATATGTTTTTTTTTTTTATAAACTTTTAAATACTTAAATATTCGACCCAACTAACTTTCGATAAAATTTAAAAATATATGTAAGCAAATAAATTATTTATGCAAATGAGTAGGTCGAGTTTGTCACTTTAACTTTTGAACTCTAGTGTGACAACAAGGATATGTATAAACTATTTCATTTGCTAGATAACCATTATTAAATTTAGGTCCATATGAAAAATAGTAAGAAAAATTCGGGGGTGTTACATGTTAGACTCGTGCTGTCTCTTATGGCCAGGCTTCTTGGTTGTCGGGGCAACTTTCATAGGATACATGATTTTCTCAATTTTAATGTATTTTTCACATCTAGTGAATAGTTTTATCACAAACTTTGGTGGAGTTTTTGACAAAGCTATCTCAAATGCCTCACATTTTTCGATGTATGTAAAGGTAAAGACGGCAGCTATAATATGCAAGTTGAGTATCTGAAGTGTTTCTGTATTAAATCGTATCATAAAGTTATGAAGGGGTTCATTCGTCCCTTGTCAGAGTTGCATGAGGGAAGCGACAGTCATTTTGATGCACTTGCTGCTTGCAAAAAATACGGTGAATTTGTTGGCTAGATTGGAGAATGAGACGATGCCATTGGGCTCTAGGGTAGAGACCAATCCTTAGTAGCATTAGTCAAAGTCTGTGAAAAGCTTTGTACATCCCCGGTTCTGGAGCAACTTGTAGATTCGTGACATCGGTATTCCCATTGAGATGGTTAGTTAAGTCGATGGTCCCATCGTACTCCTTTATCCGAGGATTTTTAAATCTATCCAGCAGTGGATATGATAGAATCTCAAAAGTAAATGGTGTGTTAAGAGTGAAACATGTTGGGCCCTATGTGTTTTGAAGTAGACCAACCGTTATCTCATCTTGAATGATCTTGGTGAGTTCATTTGATCTCATGGTGACTGACCTCGAGGTCGAGGTCATGGAAAGTCGACCCAAGGTTCTAACACTACCGTGGTTAGGAGCGATATTCACAGCTCGAGCATCTGCCATGAAATTGACCTCAAGTGTTAGCATTGGGATGTGGATTTTGTTGACTTAACAATTGAGTAAGAGTAGCTACTTGTTGGCGGAGCTCTTCGAATACTCCTGGAATGACAACTACAAGTTCGGGTGGTGGTACCTTCGGCAGCACCACTGGAGGGATTAAAGGATATCCTCGTAAGGAGCTGAAGTGAAGTCGTTGAACTTGCTGGATGAGGCCCTGAACGTTTATATTGTTTTCCATTGATGACGCCAATGATGCTACAAAATATTTGCACCTATAAAATCTCGTGTTTGAAGACCAAGAATGAGCACGAGAAGGATCTCCAATACCTAAAAAAAACGTTGAGATGTATTCTTGTCACCCCTCCAGCACTTAAGTTAGCGATAAGGGAATTTATGCGAAATGTTATAAGTTAAAAGCATGTAAAAGAATGTACATGGATACTGAGCAAAAGTCTTGTATTTATAGAAGTAGGCAGTGCAATCCTAATAGGACTGAGTCATTTTAATGCCTTATCTTGTTAAAGAGTCCTGCATGAGGTGAACATTGAATTTCTAATATAATTGTTTGACCAAAATAGTTGGGTGGTAATAGGATTGTAAAGGGAGAGTCCTTTTAGGATAGGGATTGAAGAGAGAGGGAAAAGGGTAGGGTAGTAAATGACATTCAAGGGCCTCAAGCCCAAGGTGGGCCCAACAATACAAGTTTGAGGATGTTTTGGCCCAAGGGGAGTGCTCAAAGTCATCATAACCTCGAGCCTGAAGTTGTGGGTGGTTGAATCGTATATAAATTGTGCTCATCACAAATCAATGGATAAAACATTCAGTCCTTGTTTGAGCCTCATTCTTTTGGAAAAATACATTTTTCAACAGTGTTTTAACATCATTTCAACCACACATAATTCAATAAAATAATATTACACGCAAATTCAAACTTTTTCCTTATTTTTTAACCACACATTTTTCATCAATACACTATTCAAAAATTCATTCTTCCCAAAAAATGGGGCTCAAACAAGTGCTCAATATAATATGAATAATTTAAACATAATTTGAACAATTCAAATTGTAAAGCATCGAAACTTGGAATTCTGTAAGTAATAAAAAAAAAATTCCATGTTAATTTGGCACCGCAAAACTTCAAATGTTTAGGCTCGTCACTGCTTTATATCCAAATTAGAGTAGTAGCATTTCAACCTAATGCATCTCATTTATTCCCTTGAAGCAGAGTACTCTTGTTTTTTCAACTCAAAATATTTAGCTCTGCCACCCTTTGAGATCCAAAATAAAGTAGTAGTAGGTCAATTTGGTGCACGTCATTTTTCCAACGCTGAGTTTGCTTCTTTCCGTACTCATTTTTTTTTTTTTTTCCAACTCAAAGACTGAACAAATGAGACTTGCTTGGTGTAAGAGCTGTACACTTGTGAGGGGGTCCACAATTATTTTATTCATGTGGGTCCTCAACATGTGAAGGGGGCTGTACACACGGACAATATTAGAAAGAGTAATGTTTGGCGTACAGAAAAATTCTTAAAGAAAATTTACAAATATCACACAAAATGTGAACCCCGCATGAATAAATAATGTCAAAAAACTCACCCGCCCTGCCCATGTGAGGTATCTGTAATCCCTACATTGTACACCAATCATCTCCTTATTGGAAAACACAAAATATATGTTTGTTGATGCATGAGAACCAATATGTAGATTTGTGGGGTTCAGTGTACAGGCAACTCTTATTCCTTGGCCTGTTGAGGTACATTCTGCGATTTACCTCGCTCACAAAGCTCTAGGAGTGGGCAGTGGGAGCCCTCAAGGTTGTGGTCCAATTTTTTAAATTTGTGGGGCCCAAGCTGCTATTAGACCCATAGGCTAGAAGGTCTTAGGTTAGAGACTGCGCAATATAAATTTCCCTGGATTTAATTCTAATAGCCTTGTGTGAACAAA
This sequence comes from Olea europaea var. sylvestris, assembly GCF_002742605.1. Classification (NCBI taxonomy): domain Eukaryota; kingdom Viridiplantae; phylum Streptophyta; class Magnoliopsida; order Lamiales; family Oleaceae; genus Olea; species Olea europaea. The sequence continues at coordinate 12,251 of NW_019240464.1, forward strand.
ATTTAATAAAGGTCATTAAAGTATTTATTTTACATATTTAGTCACTAAACTTAATAATAATTTTATCATTGATAACTTGGTTAGTAAAAAATAACTAAATAATTGCAAGGGAGATCATTAAAATTATGAAAGTTACAAGTAATTTGTGGAAAGAACTTGACAATTTCACATGATTTTTCAAAATATTGGTGACTGAATTGTAACTTTATGCATGTTTTTCTTGAAAAATCTAAGTGGCTCAACTATTTCCGAGATTCTTAATTAGACTTGATAATAATTGAAATCAATCCAGACAATTTAACATATTACATGTCCATGTTTAAAACAGAGAACAAATTTGGAGATACAACAAAAGCAAAAAGAGCAAACACGAAGCTAAACATTGATGGTTAGTGCTGAAAACGCACCAGAATAGAAAACCTCTATAGATTTGAAGATTTCCCAGCAATGTCAATGACAAAACGGTATTTAACATCATTTTTAGCAAGTCGCTCAAAGGCTTCATTAATTTGATTTGGCGTGACAACTTCAATCTCACATGTTATGTTGTGTTTCCCACACACGTCCAACATCTCTTGCATCTCTTTTATGCCTCCTATGATGCTCCCCTTCACAGCTCTCTTCCCTGTCAAATTTATGACTCAAGAGTAAATGAATCATGAAAAGACCTAATAATCCACATTTAGTTTCAAGTTGTATCGAGATTAATTATCACGACTCATTCACAATCCCACATCATTTTAGCATACATTTTCGTGCAAGTTATGTTTGACTTGATATGATACCTATGATCTGCTACGAGAAACTTGGAGTAGCCTCCATAAGTGATGCTACCATCCCAAAAAATGCCATTGTAAGTAAACTGAAGTTGGTCACAGTAGTTTTCTTGTCCATCTTTGCAGTAATCACAGTTCAAGCATGATGCTGCCAAGCACCCTACTCCTGCCCTGTAACCTACCTTGAAATTGGACACATTGCTGCCCACCTTCGTTATAATCCCTGTAATTTCATGGCTGCAACATATTATAAGAACATGTTCGTTAATATTACTATGTAGAAGTAGAAAAAGGCATATCACACTTGCCAAATATCTTGTACAATCATGTTCAATCTAATGTACTAACAAGTTATTAGGACTTTAACATTTGCATAATGTAAGAGTATATATATTCGCAAACATCGAAAGAAAATTTGATGCAAACATTGTATCGGAAAAGGAATAAACTAATCAATATAACGAAGAGGAAACTTCTTGAGGACCAAAATGGAGAGAAAAAACGAAAAGTAGACTTTTTTATAATTATATGTAGAAATGGCCTTCTTTTCCAATATCTCGAAAATATCTTATCTTCTTCAAAGTTGCATTGGAAGCTCCTCTGGTGAGCTTTCTGAGCTTATAGGCAGCCTCCTCGTATGTTAAAAATTAATTGATGACTTTAATTTAAATTTTTGTCAATTTTTTAAGCTACGCCAAACAAACATGAGCTAAAAAATTTAGAAGTATGCTATTTTCCTCTTTGAACATCAAAATTGGGCCATTACAAAATATTGCCTAAGAAACAACAACTTAATCTACAACATACTTATTTCACAAACCCTCACAGGAGCCTTCTTCAATACCAACTTCAACTTAACTTTTTGAGTTTATATTGCACAAATTTATCTTCATTAATCAGTCAATCACAGCAAGAACATTTATGGGTTACAAAATTTCCAAATTTTCTCTAAACAGAATCCAATTTCCAGAAAATAAATACTCTTTAATTAAAAATAATCTATATGCGTGCAATGCAATTAATTGGTGGATTACCCGGGTACAATAGGGTACATGGTGGAGCCCCAGTCGTTCCTGACTTGGTGGAGATCAGTGTGGCATATCCCACAGTATAGGATTTCTATAGTTACATCATTCACCCCATTTTCTCTGCATATCACAAAAACCCAGATTCAGTAAATACTATATGTCAACTTAAAAACATATAAATATATAGATAAATAGATATACCTGCGCTTGAAGGTGTAAGGTGTGATGTTGCCAGAGGGATCGTGGGCGCCCCAGCCCGAAACAGTCAGCGTGTGGTTTGGAGTTGTCTGGGCCATCACACAATACAGAGAAAGATCAGAGATAGAGTTGGAAATTGCAATGAAAATGGACTATAATCATTTTATTTTAAGGAGCACTAAAGAGAGAAATATTTTATTGAATCGTTAACTGCATGTTAGGGTGCGAGGCTGTTGGTTGCAGGTGGAATGAGTAGGTGGGTTATAAGAAAAATGATTTCACATAAGCATCGAGATGCGACTTCATTTAAATTAATGAATTCCATGTCCTAACAACTCTCAAGTACATTGATGTTTTCCTTTAACTAGATGCCAGTCTCGATCCACTCATGCTCATTTACAATTCATTGCAAAATAGTTTATACTAATTTCCTCTAATATTTGAAGCATGTTTGGCAATTTTATTAGATTATAAGTTGTGGATCTTAGAAATGTTTGGATAAAAAATGAATAAAGTAGGTAAAAGTTTTGAATCTTACAAATTTCGTAGATAAAAGTAAAATTTAATTTGCTTATAAATAATTATAAATTTTACCAAACACGTACTTTTTCATATAAAGTGCAAGATTCAAACTAAAATTTAGATTTTAATCTAAGTTAAAGTCAACGACAAATTTTAAACACAAATTTTATAGGACTAACAACTTTTTAGACACAAATCTCATCAATTTTCATCCAAATCTATTAAAAATCCGATTTTAATCACATCGGAATTGGTCCATGTTTTGCATGTTGGAATGGGACCCATCCGTGTGACATTGGGAGAGGAAGATTTGTTGACCGTGGCTCTTGCATATTATGGCTGTCCTGGCCAAGCTAGGATTGTTATTTCCTCTGTCCTTGTCCTCCAAGCCAACGAAAATGCAAACGACTTGTTGCTTAACTACGAGTCTAGGATATGTTACAATGAAAAATATCGAAAAAATTTCTTTACCTCTTTTCACCGTTCGACTATGTGTGCATGCACTAAGAAGACGAGTTATTCTCCAATATTTGGACCTCTAAGTCGCTTATGGCGTCTATTTTTTATATAACGAGCATCGTTATCAAATTATTACCAAGCTAATCAATGTATCAAATTAAAATTAATTGCTAGGTTTAAGCTATTGGGTCCTACCGATCCTCATATTAGGCTTTGATGTCGTCGATTTTCTATTACTCAGTTATTTCTCATAATAAATACTAAAATATATCTCTTCTTTATTCTTTTCTCCCTCTACACTTTGCTTTTAACATAAATTTTTTAATCTTGGTTGTGGTTTCTAAAGATTGAACTTGATTATTTGACTTCTACCCATTTAAACCTCATTTTTCTAAATTTTTTTTTTATAAATTCATTTTTAATCACAATTTTTATCAATATTTTAAATACACATTTCATCAACTTTTATCGAAATCTATTAAAAATTTAATTTTCAACAAAATCGACCAGGTTCTTGTTTGTGACTGGAGTTTGAACACCACTATAATAGTCTAATGAGCAAACAGGTCATAGACTTTAGTCAAAGAAAGTCCTTACAATAATCAACCATTCAATTTAGTGAAAGCTAATACTATAAAATATACCGCCATAATTGAATCATAGACCTCTCATAATTTTGCATCACTAGCAAGACTAAAAATCTAACCACTTAATTCTCTATTGTCATTCTCAATTTTTAATTGGTCACACAAAATGATTAAATATTCTTTTTAGATGTTTGAAAACCATGTCCGATGTTCATACTATGCTTTCAAGCTATAGATGCAATGTTCGGTCTATTACAAATACTAAAATAATCCAATTGTCCTAAAATCCTACCACACTCGACACAACCATACATAACAAAAATGTGAATTAACATTTTTATAATTATAATAAATTGCTGTGCACAAAATTTACCAATTCAATCATTACAAGAAGACATTTACTCCAACGAACAAAGGGATGAATGTAATTTCGAAAGAAAGAAAAAAATCTAAATAAAAGGAAATTGAGTTAAATTAGTGTTGATCCTTTACAATTAGAGAGAAATTCATAACTAAGAAGTTAAGAATCTGCCCTTTCAAAACTAAGAACTAAGGTTTCAAATTTCAAAAATCAAATATTTATTTTATTAAATAAATATATTAAGATCAAAGATCTATATAATTTGGTCACAAATTAAAGATTTGTTAGTCACATTTTATTTTTCGATCACAAATCAAAATCTTATAGGTCACAATTTGTTCATCGGTCACAAGTGAAAAATTTATAAATCACGATTTATTTATCAGTCACAAATCACAAATGCAATGAGTCAAAAATTATTATACAGTCATAAATTAACAATTTTTTAAATTACACATTATTTCTTGATCACAATTTATATTTTTTTATTGATCAAATATTGTTTATTGACTACGGATTAACCAATCTAATAGTAAAGTTAATCAAATTATTTGTGACCATCACCGACACTTATGACTACCAACTCACCACTGTTTTCAACACCACCACAACCATCGTCATTTTCAAAACCACCACCTCAAACAAATCAACCAAAATTTGAGTCACAATCACACATTCTTCTAGGTCACATATTTTTTATCGGTTATAAATTAACAATTTATTAATCATAACATCCAATTAATTGGTCACGGACACTCTTCCAACTTCACTCCCACCACCACCATGAGCACCACTATCTCTAGCATCATCGCAGTACCCGAAACTGTAACAGCACACCACAACGCCCACCGCACACACGCACACACACACATGTACCTGTATCCACAATAGACCACAATGTCCACCACACACACAATAGCATGCTACAATGCCCACCACAATCATTGATCTATGTGTATAGGGCAAAAACCATATCTGCGATAGGCAAAATCACTACAAAAATCGTGAAGAAACCACTAGATTGAACGCCGCGATTTGTGGCCCGAAGAGAAACCATTAGATTGAATGCTCTAAGCACAGCGCTGCTTAGAAGTTGCGCATCTGCACGAAGAGGCAGCTCCAATGTTGCACCTCAACGTCGGAGATGTCATGTCACTGAATGTGTGTGTTGCTGGAGAAGAGTATGTCGTCGGAGACGAGTGGAGAGAAAAAGGTTATGGAAAATGATTTAGGATGGTGTTGTTGTCGACCGACTATAGATGAGAGAGAAGGCGTAGGATGAAAATGATTAGGGTTTTGGTGTGTATGGTTGGGTATAGGTTAGGTGAGATGCAAATTAATACTTAATTTTATAATATAATTTCTAATTTTTAAAATAATAAACTTAGCATATGATTTATAAAATGGTATCTTTAAAAATACGCTTTTATGTAATTTCCACTTACAGTTATTCTTATATCTGAATCAGAATGGGCCCATGAGAACGATAATTATGTTATATTGGCTCATTACATTTTTGGGTCTCCGTCCTAAAGTTCTTTGGGCTATAGATGTAAAGTATTTCGGTGAAAATCGAAAGAGATTAACTCCATTTTTTTTTCTTTTTGAGGAAAATGTGTTTTTGAATAATGATATTTTGGAGAATGTAAGACTAAAAAATAAGAAAAAAATTTAGATTTATGTGTAAAATTATTTTAACAAAAAGTATGTGATTGAAAATAAATTTTGATAAAAATGGGGCTTGAATAAGGGCTAAATTTGATCGAACCGATATTCTTACTATTGGGGTTTTCTATTAACTTAAAGAAACAATTTCTTATTTTTTTTGTCTTACGAAATCAGTTAAGTTTCGATGTTCGGATGATTAATCACCATTTTTCTTTGCTTGGACGTTAGTTTTCTATTTAAATATATACAAAATAAATCATTTACTAAGGATCTTTTTAGAAGATGATGATTTAAACAATATTTTCAATTACTTAGTTTTTTATTTCATTAGAGAGGACCTAAAGTTAAATAATTTAGAAGAAATAGATCTCATTAAGTAAACTATATTTGTTTTAAAAATATTTTTATTCAGAGGATTATATTTTTCAAGATAAAATTTCGGAAAATAGTATTTATATGATTATTATTTATTAAAATGATTAAAGTGAGTAATATTAGTCCTAGTTTGGAAGGGATTAGGGTTTCTGAATAGATTAAGGTTAAAGTTGTCATTTCAGCTTAAAATTAAACCAGGGTTTCTTTATGAATAGTAACTCAGCCCCCTTTTAGTAAATTCAGTCACCTCCACTCTCAAAACAAAAAGTTACAAAAAAAATAAAATAAAATTCTAGAGAGAGAAAGAAAGAGAGAAGTTGATCACCGCTCTATGACTGCTGACGGCCCAAACCCTAATTCAGTATCTGTGATCATCATTGAAAATCTAAATCTTTATAGTTTTCTCTTTTATCAGTAGTTTTATACGTATTGGTGTTGATTAAATAGTATCTATAAATATATATTTTTTAAATTTATATTTGATTTCACAGAGTGATTGTTTTTGAGATAGTGTGTAATTTTTTTTCTTTGCGGTGCACTAATTTGGAATGGTCATGATGGCCGATTCTCTAAACAATGACCACTCGCCACGTTCACCTGTAACGGATGCTGCCATCGCTGCCGCCTCTACCGCAGGTGGCGGCGTTAACAGTCCCCAGTCACGGCGGAGGGGACTGGTCTCGCCTTGGGCCTCAGTCGTTCGTGGAGATTCCGACTCTGTCTCTTCACCCACCGCCGCGGCGTCTCGCTCCTCAACATCTCCGCCGCCGATTGCTGTGGCTGCGCCGGAGCAGCTTTCTGCTTCTGAAAAATCTCCGATGGAGAGTTCGGGCCTGGATGCCCAGCCTGAGAGCTCCGATGTTAACAGTGATGGCAATGCAGGCCGTCCGAGGAGGCATGCTTGGAATACACCTGTAAACGGCGTCGTTGAGCCTGTTTCTGTTATGGGTGATGCTGTTTCTTGGCCCGCTCTCTCTGAAACAACCCGGGCCGTCCCTAGATCATCATCGGAACCCTCCAGACCTGTTCCCGATGGATCATCCTCTTCTTCTCAGGTTAAAATATATATTAATGAAAATTTGTCCACTTTTACTTTTTATGTTTATGGCTTGGGATGTTATTGTTTTCAATGATTTTTTTGCGCTTCATGATATTGAATACTTTCGTGTTAATGTCTTTTTTGTATGTGTCTGCACTGATGTAAATGGTAATTTGGTGAGTAAATTTTAAGTTTTGCCGTAAATATGAATGTATGATTTGGGTTTCTTGCTTTATATTTAGATTGTTGTGTTGAATGGCCCTGAGAATTTATTCCAGGGAGGTTCTAAGACAGTTTATTTGGACTTAGAATTATAATAGTAATAATTAAAAAGTACAATTCTTTAGTTCCGCCAATTCATCCCAGTCGTTAAAGATTCAAAAAGATTAATTATCTTTCCATAGACCAATTGATCATTGTTTCTTTTATCTTTCAATTGGGGCTTATGTAAAGATCAACAGAGCTCTAATTCTTTGCTATTGACAATGTTTATACTGATTGAAAGGCATTCATAAGAGTTCTTCTGTGGAGGCATTCATGTGATGTCTTTGCTAATATTTCTTTTCTTTTGATAGGGGCCTATAATATCTCAACCACCTCAGAGACAAGCTAATACCAATGCTCATGTTAATTCTACTGCAAACAATATCCCTACTAGACAAAGGTTGAGGCATCGAGGTGGAGGTGCGGGTGGAGGCAGCTCTGCAGGAAGTGGGCCTTCTTCTACTGCCTTTAGTCGGCAGCCTCCCCCTCCACCACCTCCATTTCCTGTGTTTGACATGCAGCCTTATGCTAATATGGTACCACCTATGCTGGACACTCCTGTGAGAGGAACGAGACCAGGAGGAGGAGTTGGGGGTTCCCAGCCACACACCAGCAATGATCATTCTTCTCCAAGGAATAATTCAAGAAGGGGTAACTATGGGACTCGCCCTCGTGGAGATGGGCCATATCATAACCCTCCACCACCTCCATTTCCTGTGTTTGACATGCAGCCTTATGCTAATATGGTACCACCTATGCTGGACACTCCTGTGAGAGTAACGAGACCAGGAGGAGGAGTTGGGGGTTCCCAGCCACACACCAGCAATGATCATTCTTCTCCAAGGAATAATTCAAGAAGGGGTAACTATGGGACTCGCCCTCGTGGAGATGGGCCGTATCATAATAATCATGGAGGCAGGAGGGATCAAGATCGCAGAGATGTTCATCTTTCCCATCAATATGTTCCTCCCATGGGATATATGCCATCCCCATTAGCCCCTGGCCCCACACCGTTCATGGCGCCACCCGTAAGAGTTTTTCCTGGCCAAATGGGGTTTGGTAAGTCTACTATGCATGCTGTCCTTTGATAATTTGACGATATGAACTTGTTTTGTTGCTAAAATAGTTGCATCGTATAGATATGTCGGCTCCCTTTATCTATGTTCCCACATTGCCCCCAGAGTCTTTCAGGCCTATGCCAATAGTGCCTCCGCCACCACCAATGCTTTTTGCTACTAATGATCATTTGCCCAGTTTGGTTGTGAAACAAATAGATTATTACTTCAGGTAAATGTCAGTTGAGAACTTATTTGGAAGAATTATGTTTTTTTGTTTCTTTATTATTCATTGCTAAAGCAGGGACTGTTTTCCAGTGATGAAAATTTGGTGAAAGATAATTTTTTGAGGTCCAACATGGATGATCAAGGATGGGTGCCTATCACTTTGATAGCCAGCTTCCCTCGAGTAAGTTGAGCTGGATTTTTGTTTGCACGATTCAGGTTATTTAATCTCTGTTTTATGTAAATAATTTGAACTCTATTATTAGATAGCTGGCCTGTACTAATGCCTTTTGAGATTAATTAGTGCTTATATCACTTGAACTTAGTGCTGCTTTTAATTACAAATGCCATAAGATTTTTGCCAGGTTTACATAAGATGAAATCAATTTTTTTGGTGCTTAACGATATTCCTTTGTAATTTATCGAACTTTATTTCTAACTTTGAGAAAAAATTTCCATATTGGGATAACCTTGTAAGTTGTTCTATTTCAAAATGAAATCCTGGGATTCATTTCATAATACAGTTATTTCTTTATTTCCAGGAGCGTATATAATGCACAGAAATTCCAATAAGTATGTCGCTGGAGTCTATAATGATTGTTTCTTATTCTCATATTTAAATTATTTAGAAGCACTATTGTCTTAAGTTGTGTTATTGGGCTTCCACAAGTATATCTTAGTATTTTCTGAATCCTCTTGATTCATGATTCTTGGAGGCAATGATTTGTCCTGCTTCACACTTGGTTTTATAGAATGCAAATGTTTCAAGCAGGTAACTTCTGAATGCAGTTTTTTTTGTCAAGCATCTCTGCATTTGCTTGCTTTTTTTTGTCAAGCATCTTTTATGTCAACTGTCATGTTTGCTAGATTGCGTTTGCTTGCTTTATGAGTTTCATTTATATGCACTTTTTCATATTTGTATGAGTGTTCTCCAATGCACAGATCAAGTTGTCTAGTGGTCTTCTTTTTCAGGTTCAGCAATTGACATACGATGTCTCATTGATTTTGGATTCTTTGAGAAATTCGACCATTGTCGAAGTACAGGTAGCTTTTTACAATCTGGATTCTGAACTTCAATTTTGTCAAGTGTTAGCTTGATTACCTTCAATTATACATTTAATTTTCTGTCACATGTGGTTCACGTGTACATTTGTTTTGATAGAAATGTGTCAGGTTGGATAAGAAAAATTCAGTTGCTACTCGCTAGTCCTTGAATTCATCTCCTGTCAGTGTCTGCTGATTATGGAATTTTGAAAGAAGCCATGGCAAAAATATTTTCATTGTTGTGGTCTGTTCCCTAATTTGCAGGGTGACAAGTTGAGGAAGCGTAACGAGTGGAAGAAATGGCTACGCAATGCTGGTTGGTCTAACACTGATTCTGGCCCACAGACCCCTGGTTCTTCATCTGAAAATGTTCTAGCAACCTCCTTCCAGAACGTCTCACTGGACGATGCTACAATTGATGCAAATGGCACTATGGATGGTCAGACTGAGATGTCTCCCTTCAGGTATACATCTGATGAAACGACTGCATCATCAATGTTGGGCAATGGAGAAGATACTTCGGAAGATGCTCGTTCAATGAATATGTGAAAAGTTAATCTGCGAAGAAAGTTTTGCACATTCAATCAAGGTTGGTCTAGTTTGTCTTGATTTGAAAAATAATGCTTAATATGTATGAAAATCTCCTAATCGAAGGTATTTTTCTTGAATGACCTGTCCCTGATTTTCAGGAGGCAGCTGGAGGGGGAGAGAAAATAAACATTTGTAACTTATCAGACTCAGAAAGACGGGAAAGGAAGTTGAGATGAAAACGGAGCTGACATTATATCGGCACATAAATGGCTACTTGAATTTTTTTAATTATGATGTGGATGAACGGTGGTTTTCTGTACAATGATTCGGTATTTAATTCTGGAGAAACCTTTTGAGGTGAAATCTCATCGTTAGACATGGCTTTTATGACAGAAAAACCATTCTGAAAGATAGAGCATAAGTGCTTGGCCAGCATCATAAGAGTGCGAGCTCTGCTTTTATTTTGTGTTGATACTTTCCAAGGTCTCTTGATTATCATTATAATATGCTCTCCCATTTTTGAATATTTTGACATTTATCATTTTGTTAATATTCGTTATACTTCCGATATATAGTCTTGCTAGTATACATCTGTAATGTTCTGCGCCCTCCATCATTTTGTTGCATCTTAACCAGCAGTAGCGTAGGAGTGTTATCGATGTTGTCATGGGCTTTTTGTCAAGATTGTTTCACCAATCGTTTGGTATAATCTGTTCATACCTGTGACTGCCTTGACCTGCCATTGTGGTTTGGAAACCTCGTGGGCATAATTGGATGGTAGTCCAGTGTTGGACACTGTATTAGGAGTATAAGCTGTAGAAATAACGAGACAATGCTTCTAGGCTGGACGAGCTATCGTGGCAAGGACTCTAAGAGTTGTTCATTTGCTATGAGCTAGCATTAGTTACAGATGTTCTAACATCGTTGTAGGGATTTGGTTCTGGATAAGATATGTAGTGGAGCCCTTAGGTATTGAGCAACATTGCATGTTGGGCAAGTTGATGCAGACGGCAATGTGCAAATATTATCACACTTTCTTAGGTGGTTAAAGATTAATGAAAAATCGTGAACTCAACAAGTATTGTCAATATTTCAACTTATATAAAGATATCACTTTTAGAGCCTGTTTAGGAGTGATTTTAAGAATTGGTTTTTTGACCGTTAGGAGAAAAGTGAGGTTCATTCGTGAGAGAAGAAGTCAAATATGATGGCTGAAATAGTGAAATAACGGTTAAAAAATTAATTTTTTGGACCAAAAAATCACTCCCAATCAGGTTGTTAGTTAGGGTTCATTTGGTAGATTTGGCTTTTGATTTTGTTAGAAGAGTTTTTCTAAGAAGTTATTTTAAGTTAACTTCTTTGAAAGTTGTATTCAAACTACTACATTCGAAAAATTATTAAAATATATTCAAAAGTAGTTTTTTAATTTCAGAACTAATTTTTGACTTTTTAAAAGCTCCGTTAAATGGAGCCTAAGCCTTGAATGTACAATAATTTTGCACCTGCAAAAGCAAAAAAGGAAAGGTACCTCGAGGAGCCATGAGAATGGTACAATACACATAATTAGGGTAGATGATCCCTTTTATTAAGATGGCTACTTGACTGCTATGCTTTTGGTTGTTGCATTTGCAGCTATAAATTAGATTTATTAACATTCATAAAAGGTTTAGGGTTTGGCTAATCTAGAAATGGAGAATTAATCATTCAGCATCAAATTGGTGACAATTTAGAATCTCACATTGTAGGAATATCGACGCTGCAAAATTATAGTTGCAACATAATCTTGCGAGAATGGCTGTAACAATGATTGGGTGACAAAAATAATAACAAAATAATTTTTATTTTTATTTTTTAAAAATTTACGATTAACTATTTGAATCTAGGCAATTGTACAGATTATGTTAATATATAAACGGAAATGATCTTCTAAGAACTGGTGACATAACACACAATTTAATAGGTGAAATCATTAAATACATGTTATCGGTGCTTAATATAAATTAAGGACCGGTACTTATGAGATCATTCCTGAATATATAAATACCATTCGCTCTTAACTTGTACAAAATTAGCATTGATGAAGTATGGGAGTGGGGTGAACTAGCGGGTATAGTTATTTATGTTTGACAATTAGATAAGTATTATGTTAACAAAAAGCAGCCAGCTCATCCATTGTCGTCCAGCGGTTAGGATATCTGGCTTTCACCCAGGAGACCCGGGTTCGATTCCCGGCAATGGAATTTTAATATTTTTCATTTTATCTCCCATAATAAAGTTGTAAATTGTAATTGCTACTTTGGAATATTTTACTGAAACAAATTAAGCTAAATCGAATTGTATCTTATTTTAAATTTGGTTAACACTGTAAAATTTGAGTTTGATTTACTTTTTCAACTAATCGAAATCTTGAATGAACTTCAACTAAGTTGAAATCACAATAAGCTCAATTGACTTTTTACAATTATTTTTCCTTGGATTAAATATAAAAAAATTCCAAAATAAAGGGAACTTGGACAAATAATGATTTTTTTGAAAAAAAAAAGTAAGATAAATATATGATGGATGAATGAAAGAGACAACGAACAACTACTCAGTTCTTAAGGATATCTAAATACTTGAGATTTGTGACGTAGTTTTTACTTCAGTAACTCGTACAAAATGAGTAACATATATATATTGTTTGGAATGAAATTGCATCACACACATCACATCACATATTGAGTATCTCATACTTTGATATAATTATTAAGATTGTCTTTTTAAGATAAAATTTTATCTAAAATGACTTACTATTTAAGTTAGCTAATAAATTCTTTATCAAGGAGATAGAACCTCTTATAAGAAATCACACGAACAGACATCAGCATGTAGAAGTGCGCCACATGGGCTGTAGATCGATGATGATGCATCACAAGTCAACAAGAATTAAAACTTTCAAGCTCATGTCGCGAGTTGATCATGACCACTTATTTTATTTTACCATTATAATTGAAATTTAAGGGTTGGAATTTAGTTAATATCATAAGATTGATTAGCTAGATTTAGATTTTGAAAGCGATACTTGCTGTAATTCAAGGTGTTAGGTGGAAACAAGGTGACTAAAATAATTGACGGGCTCATTTTGAATATGTATACTACGACTACTAATCCTTGTTTGACTCTCGTTATTTGGTATTATAATTTTGAAATAAGAGTGTGTTTCATTGGCATGAAAAATGTCACATGCAAAAGAAAATGTTTTCGATCTTTTGTGAAAAAGAAAAACCACCTATATCGAAGGAAAATGTTTTCCTTAGAAAGAAGGAAAATTAGGCATATTTTCAAAAGTTGGAAAAAAAAAATTCATGGAAAAAAATGACAATCAAACACTCTAAGTAGGAATTTGGGTGGAAAACTGATATTTTACATGGAAAATAGATGTAATCAAACACACACTAATATTTTTTTGAAGAATGTGTGCAGTGACGGAGCCAACATCTGGCGAAGGGGCACGGTCTCACATGCTGCCCTTGGAACCTCGAATTTCCGTCCATGGCGAATGGCACCTACAGAAAGTGAATAGATAAAGGTGAACAGATGAAGGGGAGGGGATGAAATTGTGAAGGAGATGAAATGAATGCTTGGTTTGGGCCTTTTCTAGTGGGATTTTGTGTTTGGGCCGCTCTTTTTTTATTTTTTTAACATTTGGATTTAGGCAATTAGGCCCATTGTCCCAAATACTCATTCAAGTCCATCGTCAATCAGATTATCAGAGGCTGAATTACAACATTATTTCCAAATTCCAAACCCTCTCTGCGCCGTGATTGTGAATGTGATCGTCGATTGAAAAAGTGCAGTCCACAGGCGGATTTTTGGGGGGGGGGGGGGGGGTTTTTTTTTAGGGAATTTTTTTTTTTTTTTGTAAAAAAAAATTTTTTTTTTAGAACGTTCTAAAAAATCTTTATTTTGTTTTGTCCTTTATCCAAGTTTAGCAACTAAAAAAAAAGTTTTCGCGGGCGAATATTTACTCTTTCAATCTCTATTTCATTTGTAGGGCTCGTTCGTGACTTCTCCTAATAAATGAATTAATCTCCAGTTCATTTCCCCATCCCGACTAGTGAATCGTTAAGATTCATTTTTTCAATAAAATCTTTTGCATGCAAAGGTTCCATCTTTCCCATCGCTTCGAACTTAATTGTTAGGTCCAAATTCTATAATGGAGCTCATAATCCAATTTGTTCCTGAGTCAATCTTCTTAGTCTTTATTGGCTCCAAGCTCTTTATTTTTTTCTTGATTCGTTTAATATTTAATTATGGATGAATCAATTAGTATTGATGCTTTATTACACTGTCTTTTATGAGATGACTCGTAGACCTTACATATTGGAATTCTATATCATTGATATTCTTTTTCTCTCTTTCTCTCATCCTTCCATTTATCCACACCTTTACTTCTTTCATTTTGTTTTACAACTTCTAATTAAAGTTTATGCAAAAAAAAATTTCAGTTGCTACAAAGATATGACTGATTTATCATATCTTGACTGGTTCTTTATATCCAGATAATACGAAGTGATGAG
>NW_019240464.1:28841-48005 GCF_002742605.1 Olea europaea var. sylvestris
GGGGGGGGGGGGGGGGCTTTTTTTTAAGGTAATTTTTTTTTTTTTTGGGTAAAAAATCAGTTTTTTATGTGTAAATTGTTTTTTTGGGCATAGTAGCCCGGTTTGAAATTTTCTAACTCGATCTTGGATTCAATCCTGAATCCGCCCCTAGTGCAATCGACTTCCGCTACTGAGTTTTGGTCTTTATGGCATCATCACCTGTCACTGTCCGATTCCAATCCCTCATGTGACTTGTGAGAGCCTCATTTTTTTAAGTTCATTTTGATGCTTTAATTTGATTGGTTATTTAGTACGTGAATTGTGATGATTATGATTTACGAAAATTTGTAAATTTTGAGATTATGTCAATTTGTGACTGTGAATTAGGGATTTTATTATTTGTGATAAATGTTCAATTGGTGTTGTGATGATTATGATTTACGAAAATTTGTAAATTTTGTGATTATGTGAATTTGTCACTGTGAATTAGGGATTTTATTATTTGTGATAAATGTTCAATTGGTGTTGTGATGATTATGATTTACGAAAATTTGTAAATTTTGTGATTATGTGAATTTGTGACTGTGAATTAGGGATTTTATTATTTGTGATAAATGTTCAATTGGTGTTGGAAATTAGAAATTGGAAACGATGATAGTTTAAAATTAAGTTTAATTTATGTTTATTTTACAGTGGCCTCGATGGAAGAATTGGAAGGAAGATGAAAGAGAACAATTCAAAAGTCAAGGTTATGACAAATTCAATTTCCAAGTATCAAGATTCAAAATACAAAACTCAAACATTAACAAATTAATTAAAAATATTTATTAATTAAATTTAATAAGATCACAAATATACATCTAATGGTCACACACACACACACACATTAATTGGTCACATATTATTTTTAAGTCATAAATAAAAAATTTTGTAGGCCATAAATTATTTCGAGATTATAAATAAAAAATGTGATAAGTCATACTTTATTTCATTAGCTTACAGGTCACAGTTTATATCGATCACAAATTTTCAAATTTGTTGGTCACAAATTATATTTCAATCACAAGTTATCAAATTTTAAAGTCACAATTCAATGCTGGGTCATATATAACCAAAAAATTGGTTCACCGCCACCATCCTCGCCAACATCACACCACCACTACCACCTTCAACAACAACCATCCCAAGAACCAATCGACTAAATTCAACAAAATTTCATATATCCACTTGCACCACAACATCAAAACCACCACCAGTTTTGTCCACTACAGCGGAGAAGACATCTATACACAACGACTCCCGCTAAAGCAAATTAGATCGAAAGGAGAATGAAATCACCCCCAAAAAAATCCCAAATTTCCTTCCCAAATTTTCTCTACTGCCAGCGGTCAAAAATCTCCAAACCCCTCCTGTTTCGCGAGGGTAGTCGCTAACAATTAAAAAGGGATCTAACGATTGTGTAAGGAACAAACCTCTTGAGATAAAGTCCCAAAAAGGGGTATTTTATTGGCGATGACTTTACAATTGGAACTTTAAACAAAATGCCTCTAAGGGGCACAAGCACACGAGTACTGAAAAGAAATATTTTAAGTCTAAACTAAGGAATTGAAATTACATATTCTCTGTTTGAGAGTGTTTGATTCGGGGTCTTTTGCTCTATGTCTTTTCTTCCTTTTATATTCCCTTGATGATCTCTTCGTGATCAACCGCTTAGAAATTGCTTAATTGCTTTATAACTGCCCACTTTTTTCATGGTGGCCAACTTATCGTAGAACTGCCATGTCTAACTGCTGGCACTACTCTTTGTCGTTCAACCTTCTTCAACTGAACATCCTTGAATTGTGGAACGTGATAAGATTACTTAATAACTGTTTCGATAACTACACTTTTGGATAACCATAACATCTTATATTTGCTAAGATCCTGGGCCATTCGAAGGTTTGGGCGAGAACAAGGCCATAACTTTGGGCGACTGTAGGGCACTTCATTCGCTAAGATCTTGGGCGTCTTGCAAGTTTGGACGATGGTGTTACCGCGTTCGTGGGCTTCCACTGCATTCATTCATAACCCTATTCGGGCCTTTTTCCTGAATTGCCCAATTGGGCTTCATTCTTTGGGCTATTCGATTTGGGCTGCACTTTTAGCGTGCCAACAATTACCCCTCAATATGGCAGAATTAATACCAATTATTAATTTTGCCATATTTACTTTGTGTTTCCCAGCAACATTTGAAATTCACAAGAATTTCAATCATTATTTTCTTCCATAGCCTGAAAAGGCGCGACGTTGCAAACTCTTATAACCCCCAAATACACGCCATTTCATCGCACTACTAAATCACACCTCATTGTTTCGTGCTTCTCTCTCGCAATATTACTGTTCATCTTCTTGCTTCTCTGCTACGTTTCTCAAGCAAACTTCAACAAACCTTTATTTCGTTCCTAATGACTGCTTCACAATCCCAATTTGGTGACTCTTTCAGTTTCGAAGACTTTCAGAAACTCCTTACTCGGCCATATATAACTCTGAACTTCCTTGCACCAGCCAATGTCGAACTCAACGAGTTTGATCTAGGTCCTTCATTCAACAACGCCGAGGCCGTCGAACAAGTGGCAGTGGGCCAGCTATTCCCTTGTATTCAAGGCCCTCCGTTTCTAAACTCTTTACCGTTAAGGCCGCTTTGCGAAAGAGGTATTCGCACAATCTAATGTTGTTTTTTGTAGATGGCATGCTCGCCTTGTGGACCATGGTCCTACCAAGGCAATTTTTGATAGTGCTAAGATTTCTGATTTGTTAGAAATCTCTCTTTAACCTCCTACTTTTGATCCAGTGCTTTTCTCTATTGCTTTAAGTTTTTGGTCTTTTGAGTATAATACTTTTGTTTTCCCTCTTGGTCCCATGTCCATTACTTTAAGGGATGTTGGGGCTTTAGTAAATCTACCACCTTTGGGCGATACCATTTTCCCTGGTATTTTAATTTCTGGTGTCACCTCAAAATTTGACAGAAAACTCACCAAGTCCTATTGAAGCCTGCAAAGCTGTTATAATCACTCGAGCGCTGAACCTTCCCATGCTGAGCGTGTGGCCTTTCTTCAGATTTGGCTTTGTAAATATGTTCCGTGTGTGCCCAGCATGAAGCCTTCTATGAGCTATTTACCAATAGCGCACGAATTGGCACGTGATAGGCCTCTGAATTTGTGTTCTTTCTTTTTGGCTGCCCTCTATGGAGGCATGGCTTCTCTCCAATTCCAATTGAAGAATGATGCATCTCCCACTGGCAGTGGACCTCTTTGGTTCACTCAAATGTGGTTGAGAGCCTATTTTCCATCACTTTGTGCTTTATCCTTTTCCCGTCATTCTGCTAGCTGCTATGGGCTAGCTATTGACCCACTGAGTCCTGTAAATATGTCTAGAAGGGATATTTTTTCATTCTTTTATACTTTGAATTCAATTCCTTCTTTCTTTCATTTTCCTCTCTTTTTAACTCCAGATTATGTGCAACCCCCATCCACTCTGGACAGCGCGAGCACCTCTCTGCTCATTTAGGTTCAGTTTTTGACCGGGAGGGAGTTGTTCCATGATACTTCGACTAGAACCAATGCCAAAGCTGGGGTTGAAATATATGCTCCCCAATTTTTTGCTCGTCAACTTGATTTTGGCCAAACTTGGCCTGTTCCCCCTTGTTATTCAAGAAATTTGATAGATGGCTTCCACACCATTAATAAGGCAGTGGCAGAATCTATAGATGCTCGCAATATTCTTTTGACGAGTAACTTTTCATTAGCCCCCTTCAATCCTAGCCATGTCATCTATCCCCTTTTTGAACAACTCTGGCTATCAGTGCAACGCGAATTGTTTGCAACTGATGCCAATCGCGCTTTCCATTCACTGAATCAGCCAGACATTTCTTCCACTTCTCCTATTTTGGTCATCCCTATGTCCATTAGGAGTCCTTCTTCTTCTGCTCGTGCTAAACAGTCTGTTCGTCCATCTACTTCTCTTCCTACCAAGCCCACTGCAGCTAAGAGTGCCCCAAGTCGCAAACGGTCAGCCTCAGCATCTCCCATTTTAGATGATGATAATGATGATGATGATGACACTCCTCTCATTGTCAGGAGAAAGGTAATTAAATTAGTTTACTCACAAGCATACCTTTCTATACTTTAAACTTTTCTATGTGTTGATGGTTTATTCGAATTTCTCAGAAAAGCTCAGTCTCTCCTTTGAAGGCTTTGGTGTTGGTAGCTCCTACTCCATTACCCTCTGCTGAGATTGCTTCATCCAACCCAGCTGATGAAGGGACTATGCTTAAAGAGAAACCTTCAGTCTCGGAATCCTCATCACAACCAATGGATGAGCCACTTTCTTCCCAGGGCGTCAACCTCCCAAACGTCGAACCAAAAGGTAATATATTTTTTAATGTTTTACCTTTACTTGTGCTATTAGTTTTTGATTTGTTGCTTTTTGAGTTCTGCACATGCTCCCATGGGTTTGCCCGTTGTGGCAAAGCCTTCTCGCTCAGATAAGGGGAAGTCCTCACAAGTGGTGGAGCCACAGGTGGTAGACTTGGCTGGGGACATGCCACCTCCCAAGATTGCTGATGAAGTAATCCTTGCTTCACTTTTACTTCCACTTTGTTTATTATAGTGAAAACCTTCAATGTTAGCAATTTTCTTTGCAGGATGCTAATAGGATTGTGCGTTCCATCCAAGACTTGTTCACTTTCTGGGGGCAAGTCAAGAAGTCTCGCCCTGCTTCAACCAGTTGTCCTTCTGCTTCTTCAGAGAAAGATATGAAGCTCCTCAAGCAGTCGATATTTGAGTATGTGTCCTTTATGGATATGGACATCGATCAGGCTAGCGCTGCCATACATAAGGATAAGCTTGAGCATTTGAGTGCGAAGTTGACGCAAGCACTGACACTTCCGTCGCTCAATCTTTCTGCTGATTTTAAAGCGACGTTGAAAGTTGTTCATTCCGAGATTCTCTCCTTACTGGCCAAAAATGTTGAACTGAAGGCCAAAAGTACTCAATATCTTCGCTTTGTATCTGAAAGAGAGTCTTTGCTTCTAGAGATCAACAAAGCTGAGGACGAATTGAAAGAAATCTCTTCCGAAGTTGTGATTGAAGACTCTTTGATGACTAGTTTGGCTGCACAGATGAAGGAACTTCAAGCAAGGATGGACGACTGTAAGGCGAGAATGGCTGTTAAAAAACGTAATGCCTCCCAAGGAATTGAGCTAACTAAGTCTTTGGTTGGGCAGTACAAGAAGCTGGAGGTTGATGATGATCTTGTGGCTGAATTGAATGTCACTTCTTCTCAACAGAGCGAGGATTGGGGGAGACTTAGGGAAAGAATTCGTTCAGTCTGGGGCAAATTATAATTAAGATATTTAATGCCTTAACTTTTCTTTTTGTAACTTCGTATTAACTTTCCCTTTGTAACCTCGTACTGATGTCTATTGGTAATTCTGAACATACCAGCAGCCATTATCATTAATGAACGATTAATTTGTCTTCTTGTGTATTTACTGACGTTGTCTTTAATCGTCAACCCCTCAAGCATTTAACTGCTTTATGCTAAGATTCACGCACATTTTCTCTTGGTGTTTCTGTCTCTTTTCCTAAGACTTCGGGCCATTTGATTCTAGTTACTAGGCACGAATGTGGCTTTTCATATTCTGTCTCTTCACCTTCACGCCTCTATAAATGTACTTATATTCCACACTTGTCACTTTCATTTCCATTCTCTTCTTCAAAATCAATTTGCTGCCATTGTTTGGTATTTTGACAATTGATCCAAAACCTTCGTTTTCCATGGAAATGGATCATTTGATCCGCCTATTTTACCATCCTTCTTGATGTCACTTTTGGTATGGGAGATATAGGAAATATTCTTTGGGCAGCAGCAAATTTTTTTCCATCATCTCCATGTTCTTTACAAGGAGTTCGATGATGGAAGACAATTTTTGAGGACGCCTGCAAGCCACGTTGCTTGCTGAGAGTGCTTCTCAACCTCTTTGCCCATTATTGCAGCGATGCATTTAGGAAGGTGATGTGAGGGTGCTTCTTCTTCCTTTTTGCTTGTTGAGAGTGCTTCTCGACCTCTCTGCTTGCCTTTGCAGTAGTGCGATCAGGATGGCAACAAGGTCAGTTCACCCTCTTACTCGGCGATCGACTGGGAGATTAGTTTGCTCTTAATTGTAGTTTGTAGAGCATTTAGTATTTTGTATTTTGTATTTTGCAACTTTGTAATGAACGTTTGATAATAAAGGAATTTATTTGAACGTATTTCGTTCTAGCCCCTTTTTAATCTACGATCGTTCAACGCGATTTGATTACGCTTTTATTTGTTCACTTTCCCATAAGGAAGGAATATATTTTTTTAAATATTTGCTATTAATGAACCCCATGTGCTTGGTGCCGTCTAAATCTTCCAAGTGATAGGCTCCATTAGGCAACACATTATTTACTTTATATGGTCCTTCCCAATTGGGCGACCACTTGCCATACTTTGGATCTTTGTTATCCAAAGGGAGTATTGTTTTTCAAACCAATTCGCCCAGGCTGAACGATTTGGTTATAACTTTTTTATTATAAAATTTAGCCATTCTTCGTTTTTGAACTTGCAATATATCTAGGACGTCCAACTTTAATTCTTCCAACTCCAATAAGTTTTGAACTAGTGATTCGGTATACTCATCACCACTTAACTTATGTTGCAAACACACTTTGATCGATTGCACGTTGATTTTCATAGGCAAAACAGCCTCCTATTCATAAGTAAGTTGGAAATGAGTAATTTTTGTACTTGATTGAGGCGACGTCCTATAAGCCCATAAGGCCTTATTTAGACATTCGTGTCAATTTTTGGTATTTTCATCTATCATTTTCCTTATGATATTTTTTGAATCTTATTAGAAAATTCTGCTTGTCCGTTGGATTGAGCGTAATATGGTGTGAAATTCACTAATTTAACTCCAAACTCGCCCAAGAATTTATTCACTTGATCCCCATTTAAAGATGTTCCGTGATCTACCATCAAAGTTTGTGGAATTCCAAATCTATAAATGATATGATCACGGATAAATTCTATGACATTCTTTTGGGTGATCTCCTTTAAAGGTATCGCTTCTACCCACTTAGTGAAATAATTAGTTGCAACTATAACAAAGGTATGTTGCTTGGATGATGGGGGATAAATCTTCCCTATCAGGTCTATCGCCCAACCCTTAAATGGCTAAGGTTTGATAATAGGTGCCATCTTTCGTGCTGGCACCCTTTGTATTGGATCATGCTTTTGGCATGCTAGACAGCTCTTTGCATACTGAACGCATGATTTTCTCATCTTTGGCCAAAAATATTTATTCCTAATAATTAACCATCTCATCCTTTGGCCAACTTGATGAACTCCACATATCCCTTCGTGCACTTCAGCCATGATCGTCTTGGCTTCTTGCAAACTTACACATTTTAGCAATATACCATCAGAGCGTTTCTTAAACAACTCTTCATCTATCAGTGTATAGTTTAGCAAACGCAACTTCATTTTTCTACTATCTCCTTCATTAGGTTCTTTAAGGAACTTTTTAATCTCTGCCCTCCAATCTATTGCATCTCCATTTTGAATGCAATGAATTTCAATCGTTCTCGCCATTCTTTGGGTCACGGGCAATATTGTTCCATACTCACAAGTAGACTTCCAATTTAAAACCTTTGAATACCCTAAGGCTATTTGGGCCAATTCGTTCGCTACATCATTATATATCCTATTAACACATTGAAGCTCTATTTGGTCGAATTCTTCCAACAATTCTTGGGCGATTTCATACTGACTTATAATGGAATCACTTTGGCATTTAAAATCACCAATCAATTAGTGAATTACCAATTGAGAGTCGCCTCTAATGATCACATTCTTTACCCCCATATCTATCATTAATTCTAGGCCCACGATTAAGGTTTCGTATTCAGCCTGATTGTTGTTGCACATCATGTTCAAAATGAATGCGAACTTGTAACAAATCCCTAAATGATTTATCAATGCTACTCCTACTCCTGCACCTTTAGAGGTTTTCGATCCATCGAAATATAAAACCCAAAGTTTTAATTCGAATGAATTAATCTCTAACTCAATCTCTTCAGGCATATCAATGCATGGATAATCGGCCAGAAAATTAGCCAAAGCATGATTTTTGACTGCCTTTTGGGGTATGTATTGTACTCCGAATTCTAATAAAGCTAATGTCCAAAGGCCTACCCTTTGGTGCAAAATAGGGCGAGAGAACATATAATTAACCAAATTTATTTTAGAAATTAAATAAACGATTACAGGACGTAAATAAGCCCTTAATTTTGTACATGTGAAATACAATGCAAGACATAATTTTTTAATGGTAGAATAATTACATTTACATTTTGTTAACCGTCTACTCAAGTAGTAAATCGCCATTTCTTCACCAAATTGGTCTTCCTGCGCGACCATTCTAGCTATTGATTCTTCTTCAGCCGATACATACACTTTTATTAGCCGTTCTTGGATTGGTGACACCAATACTGGTGGATTTGATAAATATGTCTTTAGGCTTTCAAAAGCCTTTTGATGCTCTTCTTTCCAGACGAATTTGTCCTGATTTTTCAACTTTAAAAGCGGTGAAAAAGTTTTAGTTCGCCCTGCATAGTTGGAAATAAAGCGTCTTAAAAAGTTTACTTGGCCTAGAAACCTTTGCAATTCTTTTTTGTTGTTAGGTGGTTTGACCTCTAAAATGACCTTTACTTTATTTATATCAAGTTCAATCCCCCTTTTGTATATTAAGAAACCAAGAAATTTCCCTGCATTAACACCAAATGCACATTTCAAGGGATTCAATTTTCGTTTATATTGCTTCATTCGTTCAAATGAACATCTTAATTGTTCAAAATGGTCCTCTTCTTCAAGGGATTTGACCACTATATCATTTACATACACTTCAACAAACTTGTCTATCATATCATGAAAAATCAAATTCATTGCCCTTTGATAAGTTGCTCCTGCATTTTTCAGTTCGAAAGGCATAACTACCCATTCAAAACATCCTAGAGACCCAGGGCATCTAAAGACAGTTTTGTGTATATCTTCCTCAACTATATAAATTTGATTGTATCCTGAATACCCATCTATGAAGGAATACATTACATGTCCGGCAGTCGAGTCTACTAAAGAATCTACTGTGGACATTGGATATTCATTTTTAGGTGTGGCTATGTTTAGATTCCTAAAGTCTATGCACACCCTTAGTTTACCATTCTTTTTTAATACCGGCACGATATTGGACAACCATTCAACATATCTGGCCATTCTAATAAAGCCTGCTTTTAATAATCGCTCTATCTCTTCCTTAATTTCAGGGAGTACATTAGGAGCGAAACGCCTAGGAGGTTGTCTATGAGGTTTAAAATTAGGCTTTGTTGGTAATCTATGTTCCACCAAATCTCTATCTAAACTAGGTATATGTTCATATTCCCAAGCAAAACAATCTTTGTACTCCTTTAATAAAGTGATTAATTTATCACTAACCCCTTGATCGAGCATTTGGCTGATGAACGTTGGGCGATCTTCTCCTTCATTGCCAATATTCACTTTAATCAGGAGGTCTTGTGTTGAGCGTATCCAGGCTTGGTGATCCTTATCACTTCGTCGTCTAGTTCCCTTGTAGGCACTTCTTCTTCTAAACAATCCACTTCATTGACTTCTCGGCCAATACTTTGTTCCAACTCGAACACTGCCAGTTTGTCTCTCAATGCTTTCAAGGCTGCTACTTCTTTCGTCTTGTCCTTGCATTTTTTATTCAAAGCCATTAATTTGGCTTTGAAGGCTCGAATATCGGCCATTTGTCTTTGTTGCTTACAACTCATTTAAAACTCCTTGGTTATTCTTTTGCCAATTACTAGCTCCTCTAGGGCCACTATATTTGGCCTCATCTGACTGAACATTTCAGTGAGTGCATCTACCGAAAATGGCTCTTCACTCTGCGCGACAATCTGAGTTTCTTCTCCATCTTGGACTACTCTGACAGGTCCATAATTTCCTTCGTACATGAACCTTTCCACTGAGTTTGCTTCTGCGACAAAAGGCCTATGATCGGCCTGCACCACCTCTACTTCGCTCTTGTCATTCCAAAAAACTAGGCACTGATGGAGCGATGAAGGTATACAGCAACTTTCGTGTATCCAATCTCTTCCTAATAACACATTGTAACTAGTGGGACCATCTATTACAAAGAAGACTATGGTCCTAGTAGTTGTTTCTATAGTTATGTCCAATGGCATAACCCCTTTAGCTGAAGTTGCTCCTCCATTGAAACTAGTCAGGATGACTTCCGTTAGGATCATATCACCTTCTGTCTTTGCGAATTTCCTCATCATCCGAGATGGAATGGTGTTTATAGCTGCTCCATTATCGACAAGCACTTTTGCCACAGGTATGCCGTTAACTAGAGCTTTAACGTACAATGGTCTCAAGTGTTTGGTCAATTTCATGGCTGGTCGCTTAAAAATAACTTTTTCGACAGCATCTATTTCCACTTCCTGCTTGTCCTCTGTCGAGTTACCCTTTTGTGATAAGTCAATGTGCAGCATATCGCACTGAGCCTTTGTCTCCTGAATTTCCTTTTTACTGTTTTCTAATACTTCTTCTTCAGTTACCCAACCTGTAGGAGGAGGCATTATTCTTGGAGGTGATCCATAGTTTTCAGAGCGAGGCACTCTCTTCTTCCTTTCGGGCGTCTACAACACGTAAAAATCGAAAGACCGCACAGATGGTTCTCCCAATAAGTCTACTTCACGAACTCCCTCTCGATGTAATTGCTTCAACAGAGTATTGTACGATACTCATTTTCTTCTTCTTTCTACTTCCAGATCGATTTCCTCTTCGATGTCTGTCATACCATCATCTTCTTCGCCATTGTAGGCCTCTCTAGAAGTTTGGCCTTCTTCATATTCCAAATGCATGCTTCCTCTTCGTTATCCTCCTTTTCTTCTTCTCCTTTCTCTTTATTCTTGAACTCATTGGGTAATAAATAGTTATTAGCCACGACAGGATGTAACGTACCAAACTGAATAGTAATGGGCTGATCTGGATCTTCTCCACTCCTTCTGTCTCGTTCAAACTTCGACCTCCTAGAAGAAGTCTCTGGCAATTCTTCCATAGGTTCGCCTGTACCAGTCTCTTCACTGTCTTTGAGAACATTTTGATTGGCTGCCTCGAGTAGCCTAGATGCCTTAGGACGTAGCATTCCCTGTTGTTGCCTCATCATTCGCCCATAATTTCGTTGAAAATGCCTCTGTTGGGTCCTCGTTATCTCGTTGAAATGTATCACCCTTCCAACCTTATACTGGAACGAATGCCATACATTTGGTTGGCGAGGTTGCGGTCTGAATTTTCTCCCCTTATTTACTGGCCTGAATCGCCTCTCAAAAGGCGGTCCTTTATAGAACGATGTACCTTGGCCTCTACCAGGTTGAGCGTTTGGGAAAAAACTAGGGTGATGGTGATACTGTCATATCCCTGGTTTCTCTGCATTTGTACTTACTTCTTCTTTTCATCTTGCACATAGGACGTCTTCGTCCTCTTTAGGCTCCTTCCCTTTGATACGTTCAAAGATGCTGGGATGTGGTCCAGCTTCTTCTTCTCCATCATCTATAACCAATTTGAATTTTGGCAACTTGTTTTTTAAACCAGACGTCACCATGTTTACTCCAAGTGGTTGTGGAAAAGGATTTCATCCACTGCCATCTTTCTCTTATCCTCGAACGTAATTCGTCCTTTTTCAATGGTATCGTGTAACACATGGCGAAAAACCAACAGTTGTTAGTCAAATGTGACCATGCATTATGCCACTTACAATATTTTTTACTCTTAATTTGTTCAGGGCTTGGCAATTTATACTTATCGCTCAACTTTATCTGCTTATCCTTATATAATTTATCAAATATAAGGTCAGCTTTAGTTACATCGAACGAGAACGTTCTAGCCTTTATGTTTTCATCTTTTATAGGCTCATCCTTGCCCGACGGCCTAGACTTAGCCATTATAGGATAAGTATACGTGTCTCCTTTAACTAATTCGGCCAAACACATTTCGGTTTGATCGTAATACTCGTCATTAATGGTATAAACATCAAAATTTGGGTCTCTATAATAAGTCCCCTTGCTAGAATTTTTCATTTGTTCTTCTTCTCTTATTAATCGTTCATACCTAATCACGTTCGCGCTCAATTGGAAAAGATCAGGAAATTCCTTGTCTTAGAACTTCTTCTTCAAATCAAAACTTAGACAATCTTGAGCGATTTTCACAAACTCCTTTTCGGGCAAAGGTACAAAATATTTACTTCTTGCTGTCTTGAACCTTTGAAGGAAACCTTCTGCCCATTTGTTTGGCATTTGATGTAGATTCGCCAAATCGGCCAAAATAATTTCAGACTCAGTTTTATAAAATTGAGCGTGAAACAATTACTCCAATTGTTGCCATGTTTGAACAGAGTTTGCTGACAAATTGATGAACCAGGAGAAGGATACTTTTGTTAATGAACTAGGGAACAGCCTCATTTTATGGTAATCAGTTACGTCACCACTTTGCAGTGTGAATCGCCCTATATGTTCTAGAGTAGACACCTTTCCTAAACTGGTACACAGTGAGAGTTCTGGCACTTTATACCCTCTAGGCCATGGATATGCTTGGTCTACCCAATTAGGATATGGCTTTGTGTAAGTCGGTCTAATGACAGGACGTACTCCAAAAGTCATCTGGTCCTGTACGATTTTCATAATCTGATTCCTCAACATGACGTTGGGGTCATATGGGATTCCTACAGGTTGGTTGACCAGTTGATTTGCTTGAGGCCTGATGTTTGGTCCTTGATTGGCAACAAAGTTACCATGATTTGGGTCATTGTTACATTAGCCTGAACATTTATTCCATCATTAACACGTGGGGTATTCTGCCCATTATTTAGGACATTATCTCTTACATTTATGTTATCCCCCAAGTTAGATGTACCAATGCCACTATTCTGATTTGGTATTACACCACCCCCCAGGTTTAAAGTAAAGGGATCAAAAGGTGGTTCTACCCCTTGATTTAAACTTAGGACCGGGGGATTATGTCCCACAATTGTCCTAGTTTGAAAGTGGTTTGTAAGAGGCACAACTGGCTAACAAATTTGGCCTACTAACTTATTCATAATGTCGTTCAAAGTATTCAGTTGTTTGGCCATGTTGTTATAATGTGCATTCCCATTCTGGGTAAATCTTTCCATATTATGAATACTTCGTAGATTTACGTGTTCAACGACATCTTGTGTGAGTTCTCCGAGTAATGCACGCATGGTTCGAGAACTCAACTCTGTCATTAGTTCGTAACGACTGTGATTGCTCTGATTTTGTCCATCTGTTGGTGGAGAGCTATGCTGCTCCTCATATCGCTCAATCATAGACTGGACTCCTTCCTGACTTGCTGCTTCTTTATCGAATTTCTGAGGCATATTGTTTCACCTTTTATATCTTCAACACCGAACACCAGATGGTCCCACTGGGCGTGTCAAATTATTTCGTGCAGGTAGTCGCTAACAATTAAAAAGGGATCTGACGATTGTGTAAGAACAAACCTCTTGAAACAAAGTCCCAAAAATGGGTGTTTTATTGGCGATGACTTTACAATTGGAACTTTAAACAGAATGCCTCCAAGGGGCGCAAGCATACGAGTACTGAAAAGAAATATTTTAAGTCTAAACTAAGGAATTGAAATTACATATTCTCTGTTTGAGAGTGTTTGATTCGGGGTCTTTTGCTCTATGTATTTTCTTCATTTTATATTCCCTTGATGATCTCTTCGTGATCAACCGCTTAGAAACCGTTTAATTGCTTTATAACTGCCCACTTTCTTCATGGTGGCCAACTTATCGTGGAACTGCCGTTTCTAACTGTTGCCACTACTCTTTGTCGTTCAATCGTCTTCAACTGAACATCCTTGAATCGTGGAACGTGATAAGATTACTTAATAACTGCTTCGATAACTACACTTTTGGATAACCATAACATCTTATGTTTGCTAAGATCTTGGGCGATTCGAAGGTTTGGGCGAGAACATGGCCATAACTCTGGGCGACTGCAAGGCACTTAATTCGCTCAGATCTTGGGCGTCTTGCAAGTTTGGGCGATGGTGTTACCGCGTTTGTGGGCTTCCACTGCATTCATTCATAATCCTATTCGGGTCTTTATCTTGAATTGCCCAGTTGGGCTTCATTCTTTGTACTATTCGATTTGGACTGCACTTTTAGCGTGCCAACACCTCCCCAAAATTTCTACAGCATACTAGGCAACACTCTCGTGAGTTCCCACTAGCCTCAACATTGCCGTTCGACACCACTGTGAATGACAAAGTGTACAGCGGTATCTTAGTGCCAATCGATGTTGTCTTCCGGTGGTGCTGCCTCGTCTTCAGACGAGTGTGCTATAGTCAATGGCACAAAAGCGCCGAAGGAATAGAGGAGATCGCTGAATGCTGGTGTCGCGTTGCAGTCGTCGTCGGCATGACGTCATCTCCGACGTGATGTCATCTTCGGCACGACGTGGTGAAGAGAGAAGGGAGAGGGATGTAGAGAGAGAGAATGGCGAGAAGAAATAATGAGGTTGGCGGGGTGAGGCGGTTGGAGTGGGTGGGTTTACAACTAGATTAATACCCGATATTAATTTGCACAAATAAATTTCATGATTTGTGAATTGTATTTCTTAAAAACCTATGTAATTTTCCCAAGATGAAACCCAGTGACACAAAGGTTTGGCCGTTTTAGATTAGGCCATCATTATTTATTTATTTATTTAAGTTTTGGGCCTTTTTGGGCAATTGGGCCTCTTATTTTTATTTTTTATTTTTAAAAATAAAACCAGCCTAAGTTAATTATGAATTCCATTACCATTTACCCACCGTATATCTCAACCATTCCAATTGAAAAATGAATTACATTTGCAAACCCTTCTCAGCTGGTTCTTTCTAGTTCCCCATGATTGCGATTTGCATTTACATCTGTAAGTCCCGTTACCTTTTTCATTTTATTATTATTTTTTTGGTATGTTAATTTATGAGTTATTTATTATGAATGTGACTGAGAGATAAGAAAGTAGAAGAATAATGTGTAGAACTTAGAACAAAGGTATTAAGGTATCTAGTTTATTATCAAAAAATAGGATTGTGGTCTGCTTGCAAGAGAAGAAAGTGGAAGAATAAGAATTTAGGAGAAAGAATAAAGAGATGACGCAGTTGAAAAAGGGGAAAGAGATTAGAATGCAAATATTAGAACAAATTTTAACAAACGACCTTGCAATTATGATCATCAATGGTCAACTGTCAACTTTCGCCTTAACTGATCTTTGATCCTAGATTCGCCATAGAATGTATATTTGAAAAAGAAGAAAAATCTTTGATTTACGAGTAATATTATTTTATGCAAAATTGTGTGTTTGAAAATAAAAGAGGGAAAAATTATAATGTAAAATAATGGAGCCAAATGGGAGCTAAATTTTGAAGCCAATACATTTGAAGTCAACTGCTTGAATATATTTTACATTGCTATATATCTTGAGCCACTTGTCATGTTAGCTTAGCTCTATACCTTCCTCTTCCAACTAGATTTAGTTAAATTGCACAATCTTGCGAACATGAATCTCTTTAAGGATAACCAAAAAATGTTCTAATCACTTAAGTCGTCCTTCCCTCAAAGCTGTTGAGTGTTAGCATTTTCCAATTGTGGACCTTAGAGTGGAGGCATTAATTTGCCTACTATATACTCTCCGGGTACATCCTTGCCGTGCCTCCATGTTTTTGGAGTAGCAGCAACGATCAAATCGAGTCCCTCTGCGATCAAATCTACCATCGTGATACAAGGTTTAAAACTCCAAACAATTTGTCTTAGGTGTACGATAGCATGTTCAGTTGTGATTAAAGTTAAGTCTAACTTACTGTTAAGTTACTGATTTTACCGAACATAGAAGCGCGGCAAAACGTATATCAGGAAGGTCGTTGACCTTAACTCAATCCATTTGTATACTTCCAGCTATTCGGATAAACAATTTAGGGTTATTCTTGATGTACATCGGGGTGTCCACCGCCTCACATGGAGGGGGGCCCACTCTGAAGGAGGTGAATACATTTATGTACAATTGGAATAACCCCAAATTTGCAACACCAGAAAGATCAAAAGTCACACCATATGATATAAGGTGCAGGGAATTATATAAGCACAAAATACTTCTATACTTGTCTATAAAAATTTAATTTCTGCAAACAGAAGTAAAATTTTATTAATGCATAACGAAGTAACTAAAAAGATCGCAAACTTTCAACTGTACAACAGAAACAATCCTAAAAAATTCATACGTAAAATTCATAGGTAACTAAAAAGAATGTGAATTTTCAACTGTTCTATGGAAACAATCCTGAAAAATTCGTACGTAACTAAAATACTTGGAACTGTCAACAATACTATGGAAACAATCCTGAAGAAACAGGAAAATTCCAGATGTCACCAAGAGAACTTTTATCCAGCTTTAAAGAAAAATCGAAATATACTACTCAAAACCCAATGCGTTCTCTCTTCGGACCTTCTCTTCTTCTTCACGAGTGAAGTCATTTGTTATGTCGAATATCTCACGAACCTCCTCTGGTGATTTCCCCGCAATCATCTTTGCAACAGATTTGCAAGAAAGATCCATAAGACTTTTGATATTCAGATAGTCAGCAGCCTGAAAAATCATATGGGGAGAAGGATTAGTCAATGCCATGAGAAGCGTAGTCGTCAACTATGCAAGAGAAATACAATGTAACGAACTGATTAAACAGAGTATAACAGTACTTGGAGGGAGTCGATCACATTCTAGATTTTTGGCTTATATGAGAACCCGAACAATATAATCCAACTCCTTTATCTGCTTGAATACATTATTGACCATAATCTTGAGAAAAAAAGAAAAAAAACGACGACGACAAGAACAACAACAAGAGCAATTCTTGACATGTTCGAACCAATTTCAGCCTACTAAAAACCCTAAAACACTTTCCATAACCGAATCAAATATAATCTTGAGGGAAAAAGAAAAAAAAAAAAAAAAAAAAAAAAAAAAAAAAAAAAGACAAGAAGAAAAAGGAGCAATTCTTGACATATTCAAACCAATTTCAGCCTAATAAAAACCCTAACACACAATACATAACCGAATCAACCATAATCTTGAAAAAAATAAATAAATAAAAATGAATCAACGGGGTAAATTCAAAGCGTATACCATAATAAGGTCGAAGAGGGTGGCCTGATCGACTTTGACGAATTCAGAAACGAACGTCTTCATGTCGTCCGTGATGGCCTTGATCTTGGCTTTGTCACGGCCGGCGGCAGTGAATGCGGCGTAGCCTACAGCATACTTCTTACAGTACTCAATGACCATGGCGAGGATCTTGCTGGTCACGTTGGGAACAGGGATTTCGTTATCGACGCAGTCGTCCTCGATCATTTGTTTGAGAATCTGAGACAGCAGGGCCACTCTCTTTTCCACCTCGAAAACCTCACCGTCAGAACTCTTCAGGGTTATCACCTTGCTATCTTTCGACATCGTTTCACTTTACGCAATTGATTTTGCGATTGTGAAGAATTATTAGACACGGAATGGACGAGAGAGAGAGAGAGAGAGATTACGAGAGATTTGAATGGTTTGGCGCACTATTTATAGAGCGATTCAATTACTTGAGATAACATACATGTTTGGCTCCCTAACCTTTCAAAATAGTGCAGATAGCATCCAAATCTTTAAATCGTACATATACTCCAAACATTTCGAAACTTTCGCTCGAAAATCCATTAATTGACAAAAAGTAAGTAATTAACTATAATTTAAATAATTTTAAAAACTACAAAATGGTTTCTAAACAAGAACAATTTGCATTGAAGATTCAAGACCTTTCATAAAATATAGAGGGCGGCCTCAAACCTTTAATTAATGCGCACCACACTTTACATTTTTTAAACATTTAGAAACTCCAATGCCAATTACCCTTGTTTTAATTAATCAATATAAAAAAAAATATTTTGACTTTTTTGAAAATTGACCAAGTTATGGTCACGTGCTTGGTTCTGGTCAATTAATGGATTTTTGGACGGAAACCTCCCGAGATCTTTATTTCACACAATTTTGAAATGTGTGGATGTTATCTACTATGATTTAAAGGTTTTAGGTGCTATTTCCATTGACAGTTTGTTTGCTAATCAAAAAGTGATGTGAACATCAAATTGATTATTTGGTAGCATGATTAAAAGAGTATTTTTTATTTATGAATTGTATATACTCCATTATTATGTGGAAACAATTATTTATTTATTATACATCCCTTATTTTTTTATAAAAACATTTATTTCATATTATATAAATTTATACAAAATGAAATGTTTTAATTACATTACTCTTGGCACATTTTTTTTTTATAAATATTAAGATTTAAATTAATTTATTGAAGATGCATTAAAACATGACAAGTTAACATATGAAATATCAGACACACTCATGAAATACCAAAATTTATTGTGTCACCTTAGATGTCATTCATTTCTAAAATATATTTTAACACATAAAATATGAAAATGAAAATAAACAATTAAGATAATAACCTGAAATAATTAAAAACCCGAATCATGAAAGGTATTAAAAATTAATTTGTAGTGTTTAATACTTTTATATCAATGTACTTAAGCTTCTTCAAAAAAGCTTTAAAAACGATTTTCTTTCTTTCTTTCTTTCTTTTTTTTGGGGGGTTGAATAAACATTTCTCTTATAACGATCAAACAATTATATTTTTACGAAAAAATTTTGTTGATCTTCAAGTATAGCTTTTCGGCCCTCAATCTTCCAAACACACAATTAGTCAATGCGCTCTTAATACTTGATTTATAGTGGCAAATTATCAAGGAAATTTTGCAACTTGGTTCTAGGTTGGCTATGATCATGTATAAATGGTATCCAACTTATTAATTTGGGCTTAACATCCAATTTCTTATAGAAATCTATAAGGAAATTCAGGAACTAGGGTACTTTTAGGCATAATGAGAGAACTTTTACATTATTTATGTACTAATAGGTTAGATTTCAATAATTCTAAGAGCTACTCTGC
>NW_019240464.1:50168-54546 GCF_002742605.1 Olea europaea var. sylvestris
TTAGATGTTAAAGGATCATATCCTGCGCCCCCAGAAGCAAAATTTACGCCTGTTACAAGATCTTGAGCTTGCAGTGACAGGTCGAGGTATGCAGGCAGAAGAGCTTTAATTCCAAATTCTTCAGCTGAAATAAAGCGCCAACGAAACTTAGGTTAGCATTGAGGAGAAAGCACTTCAAACAGAGTCATGCACAAGTGCATGTGCAAGCGCAAGCGCAAGCATGGCTGGAAAATGGAATAGCTCCATTCTCTTGATATTTCCATGAATAGATTCAGTGGATTATAATATGTGGCTATGAACCATGGTGTCACGGATTCAAATCCCTCCTTGCTCACAACTGACTCAAAAGGGGACTAATAGCTAGATCTACTAGAAGATTTAAAGCAACTAGATTCCCAAGAAAGAAAGATGCATATTACCTATAAAGTCGGGGGGGACTTTTCCATTGGAAAATCTTCCGGTTGGCTTTCCTCCCATAAAATCTTGTCCATATGGAGGATGATTAGCGTTAGCCGTTGTGAGGAGGAAGTTGTTGTTACCAGTATCAACTACGGAATCTCCAAATACAAAAAGTGCTGGAATTGTGCTATTTTTTGGTAGTGTTATCACGGATTCACCAATACAAACAAGAAATAAAAGAGAAACATTTAACCGTATGAAAAAGGGAAATAGTTTTAAGCAGAAGAACTGCATTGTTATTGAACACTACCGAGCAGAGCCCTTCTCCAAGAAACTTGTAGGCTAAGTTGTATCATTATGCACCTGCATTTTCAACTTTATATACACTTAAATTTTACTTTCTCTTTCTTGATTTCATTATTTCCAGTGTAGATAAGGGACCAACCACACATGGTCCATTATGTTCTCTCATTAACAAAGTACCGTACAATTATGGACGATCTAATAGTTGTTTTTTTTCCCTTTTAATTGCACGTATGTCATGTTGGCCTCGTACTTTCTACTGTCAAGTGCATAAATCGCGTGTGTTGGCAACCTTTAAAGAATTTTACTTTAAAAATTTCTGCCAGTTAAATATACTCTTTACAATATATATGAACCTCAAATTGCTTCTATTTTTGTTATCAAATTCAAATTTGGGTTGCTAATTATATCAGATGATAAGTTAGGCTAACAAAATGAGCATTTTGGTAGTTATTGAATAGCAGAATGGGTTTTCTCAGAAGAAATTCTTTATGTGTTGCTTGAGGATCTGATGTGTTATAAGCCCCTGTATGCTTTTTTGGTGAAATGGAAACTGTCCCAGAAAACATACTCTGATACGTTTGAATAAGCATATTTGCAGAGAAGTAATACTTATATTATTCCTGCGCCACAACACCCGAGATTCGCTTAAGAATGAATGATGTATGAAATGTTGGTTTACTTAGTCCATGTTCGAAACTCGTTCTATAAAAGCTCATTTTTCTTCAAACTCATTTTCCATCACATTCTCTCAATAATTTTCTCTACTTTTTAACCACGCATTCTCCAAAAACTCAATATTACAAACCCATTCAACATAAAAATAGGGCTCAAACACGCCTTAAATAAGAAATGAGAATTACGTTGAGACTTTATGTGGGAGGGAGCGGAGAAAAGGGGGAACGGAGAGAGAAATATCCTTTTTATTAAAAGTAAATTAGGCAATTGACATGAAGAGAAGACTTTTAAGCGAAAAGTTTTGTAGTTGTTAGGGATTTTAAATAAATTTGCATAAAAGTAAGTAGAAGCTATTATTATCGCAAGAGTGCTAGCAGCAAAAAATACTTAATGCTCGATAAAGCCGACAAGTAGGGAAGTAGCTAAATTACTAAAAAGCTGTTGGCTTTATTCATGATACAGTACAATGCAGAGGCGAAATCTTTACTTAAATATAGTGTTTTTTTTTTTTTTTTTTTTTTGGTTAATTACCAGCCTTTAGATCTTCGATAAAATTGATATCTTGACTTGCCCCATCTAATGGACGTTCTTTTCTTTATTTTGCAACAAACCTCGATATTCTTCTAAACATTTCTTGATGGAAAAAACTGGACTTTATAAATATTTTTTCGGGTTGTGGAAGAGATCAAGTGGAAAAGAGTAAATATTGAGGTATATCATCCGTGCTTCGTGGAGTTCTGTTAATCGAGTTCAACCCATCTGAAAGCTTCTTGTTGAATAACTGTGACTCTTTATTATAAGAATCTACACATTTTCTTGTTACACCTCCTCTTAAGTTCTTTGTGATGGAACACATCCAAGTAGTGGTAAGCCAAATTCTACATGACCGCAATTTGTACTAGTCCTCCGGTTGGCTTCCTCCCATAAGATCTTGTCCATGTCGAGGATAATTGGCTTTAGATATTGTGTTGTAGTTGTTGTTACCAGTATCAACTATGGAATCTCCAAATACAAAATGTGCTATAATAATAATAATAATAATAATAATAATAATAATAATAATAATAATAATATCATCATCATCATCACTGATTCCCCAATATAAACAAGAAATGAAACAGAAACACATAGCAATACCAAAAAGGGAAACAATTTAAAGCAGAAGAGCTGCATTGTTATTGAACACAACTGAGCAGAGAGCCCTTCTCCAAGGAACTCATAGGCCAAGTTATATCTTTATACACCGGGTTTTTCGATTTATTTCCACTAAGTTTTCTTTTTTTCATTTTAATCTTGAATTTATTACTTCCAATGTAGATATGGGACCAACAACACATTGTCCATTAACTCATTATTAAATATTATGTTCGTCGATGTTTAACAAAAGTACAATTATGGATGGTATAATAGCCGCCTTTTTTTCCCGTTAATTGTGCATAAGTCATGTTGGACTCGTACTTTCTGCAGTTTGGTGCGTGACTCATTTGTGTTTGCATCTTTTTTCAACCTCTAAAGAATTTCACTTAAAAAATTTCTGCCAGTTAAATGTGCAACACGTTTAGACCTCAAAATTGCTTCATTTTTGGTAATAAAAGTATATAACAAGTTTGGGTTGCTATTTAGATCAAATAATATGTTATGCAATCAGAATGAGCAGCTTGGTACTAGGTCAGTGATTAGTGTATTTTTACACACTTATTCGAGCCACAAAACATGACTATTTTTTGATAAATATAGTGAAATATGTCTTAATTCTATTAAATCTTGTTTTGTAGGACAATCTTGATGGATATGATGGAATTCAATAGAAAATATGAGAAAAGGGGAGAAAATGGAAGAAAATCAAAGTTCAAGGACCAAAATGCAAACAGCCAAAAGATGACTAGAAAGCATAAACAAGGATGTGAAAGAGTTAAAAAATCAATTTGGTGAGAACATGGAGTATTTGAAGATGAAGAAATGAAAATAGAGGTTAAAAAAAGAGAAACTGGAGTTCTGGGACTAAATTGCAACTTTTGGAAAGTTTTCAATACTATGCAGTCGCATATTATAAAGCTCCATGCAGTCGCATGCCTATATTCAGCGATTTTCAGGGCCAAAATCAATTGAACTATGCAGTCGTATTGAATTGTACTATGTAGTCGCATAGTACAAACTCGGCGGGAAAAATCTGATTTCCTCATTTGATTAAAATTCTTATGGAAATAACTCGTGGCACAGATAAAAAAATAAAAATAAAAAAAACTTTAGGGTCGTCAAATTAGAGGGGGAATGCATTGGGAGGAAAAAAAACCTCTTAGAGTAAATTTTGAGTCACAACAACGAAGGATTTCATGGAGATCGACGGAATTTCACTCGATTTATTGATCTGGTGATGTTATTTCTTTCAAATATCATGTATGTTGTTAATTTCTCCATGTTAGGCTAGAAATTTATGTACTAGGAGATCGATGAACCTTGTAATGTGATCTTTAATTCCTTATTTCATATTTTTGACATTAAACCACGTTTGATTATTTTGAATAGTTTATATACATTTAATTTCTTCTGCAATTAAGGGCCCATAATTGTGTGAGTTTGGTGACTTGTTTCTTGCATTTTAGAGAAGAGAAATAGGTTCGACACGACATAAATCATCGTAGGATCCGATAAGGGATAGAGATATATCGCTATATCTTGCGTGAATCTCTAAGTGCTCAACAAACCATTGCATTCTTGTATATTTGTAGCCATCATAAAAATATACACTGGTGGTATATGAGAATAGGTTCAACGCTGCTCGAAAAAGAGTGTTGGATAGATTTAGGAGCATTAATTCTTCAAAATTTCATCGTGGTGTCAATTTGTGAAATTATGGTTAAACTGAATATTACTTGGGAATTCATTATCCTAATACGTTATATAATCACTGAATACATAAGATTGCATTCTCAACATTAAATAGCATTTTAGCTCATTTAAACATCACATTACACTTTGTTCATTGCATGCATAATTA
>NW_019240464.1:54787-110688 GCF_002742605.1 Olea europaea var. sylvestris
AATTTGAACTTTAATTTTTAATTTTTGTTTTTATTTTCCAAATTTTTAGGATATTTTATTTTGTTTTGTTTAGTTATTCAATTTGTTTGTTTCTGAGTGCTGGTTTTCTCGCAGAGTCGCATGTCAAGATTGGTTGGAGAAGAATTAATTCCAGCAAATTTGGAAATTGAGCGGACCTTTCATCGATTGCAACGAGAAAGCAAAGAGGCGCATCAACAACAAAAATAGGAACCAATGGCTAATGTGCAGAACAATCCCATTTTTCAAACTAATGAAGAAGGGATGGTGGACGAAGGAAATATACTCATGGGAGATTTCCTTACCCCTCAGATAATCCAAAGCCAATCCAGCATAGTCTACCCACCGTTTGGACAGCCCAACTTCCAACTGAAAACAAACGTGATACAACTGTTTTAGAATGGGTACTTATTTTATGGTAGAGCTGAGGAGAACCCACATACGCATGTCTCTCCGTTCTTTGGGATATGCCAACACTTCAGGTATTAGGGTATCTCAGACGATGTAATCAAATTGAGGTTGTTTTCACATACACTGCAGGATAAGGCAATTGAATGGCTCACTCCCAACCAATCACCAGCATTACTACATGGAATGATTTAGCACAGAAATTCTGTACCAAGTTCTTCCCGCCCACCAAGATTGTAAAGCTCAAGCATGACATATCCGTCTTCCATCAAGGTGAATGTGAGTCTTTTGATGAAGCCTATAATAGATTTAAAAGAATGTTGCGGAAGTGTCCACATCGTGGGATCAGCAAGGGACTTCAGTCCCAGTACTTCTATGCGGGACTACTTTCGAGTTTCAAAAACATGGTTGACTCTTCATCTAACGGGTCACTATCCACTAAAACCATTGATGAGGTACACAAGTTATTCGAGACTATGTCTACTACATCTGCTAAGTGGACATCAAAATGGGCTATACAAAAGAAGACACTAGGAGTTTATAAGGAAGATGCATTTTCAGCCTTATAAGCAAGGATTAACCCGTTGTTTCATAAAGTAGAAAATATGTCATAATCAGCACATGCCACACAAACTAAGAAGGACAATTGTGGGAAATGTGGAGCTAAACATGTCACAGTAGAGTCTCCAATATTAGTACAAAGAATTGAGCAAGCAGACTGCACAATGAGGACAACGTCAACAAAATAATCTATATGGGGAGACATACAATCCAAGCTAGAAAAAATACCCAAATTTCTCATGGATTAAATAATATCAGAACAGGCCACAGGGTCAATTCCAACAGTAAGAGAAGAACCCTCAACTGGAAAAGATGTTCAGAAAATTCATGGAAAAGACTAATCAGTTCATGAAAAAAAATCGAAGCCACTCTTCAATATCAAAATACCGCAAAAAAAATCTGGAGACTCAAATGGAAAATATGGTAGTTGCTTTCACTGGCAGAGCACCAGGTAGTTTGCCAAGTAATACGAAAATCAACCCAAAGGAGCATGCTAAGGCAATTACAACTCCAAGTGGGGTGCAACTACCTGAAATACATGTCAAGAGGCTAGGTGTAAATCAAGAAACATCCCCTCCCATAGAAGATGAGACGATAGAGCAGGATGAACAACCTAAAGAATCAACTCCAAAGGAAAGTTCAAAGAAATCATGGGATAAGACCGCAGCTACAGTAAATCCATATGAGCCTCCAATTCTATTTCCCCAGAGGTTGAAGAAGCATAAAATGGAGCAGCAGTACACGAAATTTTTCGAAGTATTCAAGAAGCTCATGATGCCCAGCTATGCAAAGTTTCTAAAGGAAATCCTGTCAAATAAATGCAAGTCGGAAGAACATGAGATGATCATGCTAACTGAGAAATGTAGTGCCAGAATTTAGAAGAAGCTCCCATCAAAATTGAAAGATCCAAAGAGTTTTATTGTTCCTTGCACTATTAGTGAAGTTTACTTTAATAAAGCTTTATGTGATCTTGTTGCAAGTATTAATTTGATGTCTCTATCTCTTTTTAGGAAACTTGGATTAAGAGAGGCAAAAGCAACAACAGTGACGCTGCAATTGGCTGACAGATCATTGACACATCTAATAGGAATAATAGAGGACGTACTCATCAAAATAGAAAATTTTATATTTCCTGCGAATTTCCTCATTTTGGATATGGAAGAAGACAAAGACATCCTATTTATACTTGGCAAACCGTTCTTAACAACATGGAGAGCTTTAATTGATGTTCAGAAGGGGCAGTTGATTTTAAGATTGGGGGAGGAGCAGATATCATTCAATGTTTCTAAGGCTATGAAACTTCATACAGAATTAGATAGCTATTTCTAAATTGATGTTATTGATAAGGTGGTACAGGAGATGTTCTTTCTTCACAACCTATCTGATGCATATGAGGCGTATATTACACATTTCCAATCAACTCAGTCAAATTCTCTTGAGAATGAGACATGTGCAAGGTTTTTGGAGACCAACCCACCATACATATTAAAAAGGCACTTCGAGGAACTTGGAATAGGAACCACAAAGCCACTACCTTCTATTCAATAGTTGCCTGTATTGAAACTCAAGTAATTGCCACCACATCTTATATATGCCTATTTGGGAAAGTCATGAACACTCCCAATCATTTTTTCAAACACAGTCAGTGAGGTGGAAGAAGAAAAATTGCTTAGGGTACTTAGAGAGAATAAGACGGCGATTGGATGGAGGATAGCAGATATTAAAGGGATCAGCCCTTTACTGTGTATGCGCAAGATTCTTATGGAGGAGAACTGTAAGCCAAGTATAGAGGGCCAGAGAAGACTGAATCCAAATATAAAAGAAGTGGTTAGGGCAGAGGTATTCAAGCTTCGAGGTGCAGGAATTATCTACCCGATATCAGATAATGCATGGATCAGCCCAGTTCAGGTTGTACCAAAGAAGGGTGAAATCACAGTTGTGCCAAACGAGAAGAATGAACTTATCGCAACTAGAATAGTGACATGATGGAGAGTTTGTGTTGACTATCGCAAACTCAATGCAGCTACAAGGAATGATCACTTCCCACTCTCCTTTATTGATGAAATCCTGGAAAGATTGACAGGGCATTCATACTATTGCTTCCTGGCTGGGTACTTAAGCTACAATCAGATACCAGTTGCGCCAGATGACCAAGAGAAGACCACTTTCACTTGTCCCTACAACACTTTCGCCTACTGTAGGACGCCCTTTGGTCTTTGTAACGCTCTTGCTACATTTCAGATTTGTATGATGGCGATATTCTCCGATATGGTTGAGAGATTCATAGAAGTATTCATGAATGACTTTTCAATTTTTGGATCTTCATTTGATGAATGCTTGGAGCACCTAAGTCTAGTTTTACAGAGATGCAAGGAGACAAATCTGGTCTTAAACCGGGAAAAATGTTATTTTATGGTGCAGAAAGGGATTGTGTTAGGACATCGAGTATCAGCTAAAGGAATTGAGGTGGATATAGTAAAAATTCAGGTGATTGAAAAGTTATCCCCATCAACATCAGTTAAAGGGGTTCGCAATTTCTTGGGACATGCAGGGTTTTACAGGAGATTTATCAAGGACTTTTCGAAAATCACTAAGCTACTATGCAACCTTTTGATGAAGGATGGGTCGTTTGAGTTTATTGAAGAGTACTTGATTGCTTTCACTATCTTGAAGGAGAAACTCACCTGAGCACCAGTAATTGTGGCACCAGACTTGGAATTGCCTTTTGAACTAATGTGTGATGCCAGTGATCATGTCTTGGGTACAGTATTGGAACAACGAAGAAACAAGGTTTTTCATGTCATCTACTATGCGAGCAAAACTCTGAATGATACCCAAATCAACTATGCAACCACTGAAAATGAGCTATTGGCAGTGGTTTATGCGTTCGACAAATTTAGGTCATATTTTGTAAGGTCTAAAGTTATTATCCACACAGATCATGCTGCACTGAAATATTTGATAACAAAGAAAGATGCTAAACCGAGATTGATCTGCTGGATATAACTACTGCAAGAATTTGACATTGAAATCAGGGACAAAAAAGACGGTGAAAATGTTTGGCAAATCCCCTTTCCCGATTAGAGCATGAAGAGACAGGAAAATCAGTGGATATCAATGAAATTTTCCTAGACGAGTAGATGTTCAATGTGGAAGAAGCACATTGGTATACCGATATTGTTAACTACTTGGCCAAGTCCATTCCACCACCGGACTACTCAATCCATCAGAGAAAAAAAAATTTGCTGAATTGAAGTATATTTTTAGGAAGATCCTATTTTTCATAGGCGATGGGTTGATCAAATTATAAGGAGATGTGTGCCTAAAGAAGAAGTGCCCAAAATTCTAGAACACTGCCATTCATCTGCTTATGCGAGACACTTTGGAGCTTTAAAGAGCGCTGCGAAGATTCTTCAATCGGGGTTCTACTCGCCTACACTGTTCAGGGATGCCTTTGAGTTTGTCAAGAGATGTGATAGATGTCAATGTACTGAAAATATCTCGAGGAGGAATGAAATGTCATTAAACAGCATCTTGGAAGTGGAGATATTTGACGTCTGGGGGATTGACTTTATGAGACATTTTTTCTCATCGTACTCAAATCAATATATCTTAGTAGCCGTTGATTACGTATCTAAGTGTGTGGTAGCAATGGCATTGCCTACTAATGATGCTAAAATGGTGATTGGATTCTTGAAAAAGTATTTTCACCCGCTATGACACACCAAGAGCTATAATCAGTGAGGGGGGCAAGCACTTTTGTAAGTGTCGTTTGAATAGTTGTTGAGTAAATATGGCATTAAACACCGGGTAGAGACCCCATAGGCAATTGAAGAGAATACTTGAGGTCACAGTGAGTTCATCTCAGAAAGATTGGTCTAAGAATTTAGATGATGCACTGTGGGCCTACAGAACACCATTCAAGATGTCAATTGGCTCCATACCACTTAGTTTTTGGAAAAGGGTGCTACCTACCTTAAGTTGGAACATCATGCATACTGGGTTATGAAACGGTTGAACATGGATTTGAAGGCCGCTGGTGAAAAGCATTTGCTGCAACTCAATTAGTTAGATGAATTCAAGATGAAAGAATTTGAAAAACTCAAGGCTTTACAAGGAACATACCAAAAAGTGGCATGATCTGCACATTCAGAGTAAAAAATTTTGAGGTGGGGCAGAAAGTTCTTTTATACAACTCGAGACTCAAGATCTTCCCGAGAAAACTGAGATCAAGGTGGTCGGGCCCTTACACTATCACAAGAGTCTCACCATATGGAGCTACAGAGGTCAGCCATGAAACCAAGGGTACCTTCATAGTTAATGGGCAAAGGTTAAAGCATTAGTGGAGTGACGGCTTCTCCAAGCAAAAGTCCACCATTCAGCTAGAGACACCAAAGTGAAGCAGACATGGAAAAGTCGAGTTATCGACTATAAACTAGCGTTGAATGGAAGGCAAATCATTGTATCCTTTTAGTTTAATTTGTTTGTTTGTTTGTATTTTTTTTTCGCATTAGATTAGGAAATTTTCATGTTTTAGCATGTTTGTAATTATAGATCATTGGTCGTCCATATAGGTCACATAGAGTGAAAGCATGCTCCACACGTCTCAATGCATTGAGCGCAAGTCAGGTTCAATTTTGTGTTTTGGCGGTTGGGTAGGAGTTTCACACATTTCAAGGCCAAATTAGGGTTTTTAAAATTTTTCGGGATCAAGGTGTGAATTCAATTATAAATTCGATTTTGTAACTAATTCACAGCCCACACGCAACACATATGGTCTAAGGTATGTTTTTACAATTTTAGGGATGTTGTAGGGCCTAGTCGAGTCTTAATTTGAAAATCGAGTTTCAAGATATTTTGGAAAACGGGAAAAAAGTTTTTACTAACTTTCACGTGCACACACTCATCATAGCAATTTCAATATGGGGGCACAAAGTTCTATCCAAAAAAGAGGTGCCAATGCACGTGATCTATGCGACCGTATAGGCCACGGTGCATTATAGTCGCATACCTTGGTTCAGGGCCTAAAGCCCTGACCAAGTACTCCATGCGACCGCATGCCTCTACTCTATGCGGTCGCATAGAGTAAAAGAAAAAAAAAATAGTTTAAAAAAAAACATGAAACACAACCCACAAACTATACACAGCTATCTTCCTTCCAAACCTCTCAACTCACGGCCTCCAAGACCATACCCACAACTCATCACAAAGACCACAAATTCATAACTCACATCACAATATCATCTTGCATTCACTTGGTGGTATTATTCATTATTCCAAATCTCTACAACTTTGCAAGGTAAGTTTTCTAATCTATCAATTT
Source organism: Olea europaea var. sylvestris (assembly GCF_002742605.1). NCBI lineage: Eukaryota > Viridiplantae > Streptophyta > Magnoliopsida > Lamiales > Oleaceae > Olea > Olea europaea. The sequence continues at coordinate 61,098 of NW_019240464.1, forward strand.
CGAAATTAGGGATATTTTGTTTTATTTTTGGGTATTTGATGGAGATTGGGTATTGTTGTTGTGATTGTGATTGTGATTGTTTTGTGTAAAAAAGGGAGCTAGAATATAAATTATCAGTTGCCAAAGTTAAGAATTCCAATTATGAACACAAGGTGTTTGATATAGGTCCTAAGTGACGGGTTTTGTGAAATTTTGTGAAGGTTGCAATGGTGGTATTATGTCATTGATATAGTATTGAATGTTATGATAGATTTCTAGGAAAATTAGGTCGAAAAGCACAAAACCCCGAAATGCACACACGTGGGCATAGCATGACCAAATCACGACACCTTATGTCACCTACTTGGCGCTATAAGTTGACAACCCAAACGACATCCAAATGACCCGAGATTTGAATATGTGATAGAGTAAATTAAATACTTTCATATGCCTAGAGATCGCTTGAAAAAAATTCGATATTTCTCGACAATGCCGAGGGGTGAAAGTCTTAGGTCGGCCATGGATCTTAATTGAACAAATTGCACGTTTGAGCTAAGCGTTGTTGGTGTTTGACATTTTCGTGACACAAACTCTATTTTGGGACATATATGATGCATTTTGCACACCAACTTTGTACACGTGCACCTTGAAGTAAGTTTGGGGAGGTTGTGTTTTATATATTCCTTCATTTCTCTTCACTATTCATTTGTACTTGGTGGTCTAATACGCTTCTATATACCTTTGTAGGTTGACGCCAAAAAGATCATCCAAGGAAAAGGGAAAAGTGGGATCCTTGTTGGGCACCACACACACCAGAGAGCCCGAAGGGGGCGTAAGGAGATTTCTCGCCCTCGAGACTGCAACTCGCTTCTCGAACATTGTTAATCATTAGGCAACACTTCCAGAAAGGCTCGATAAGCTGGATGACTTTCCCGATTTTGAAATAGTCAATTTGGTCCAAATTTTTGGATGGGAGAAAGTGGGGGAACGACCTCACCCAGTCTATGAAAATTTAGTCAAGGAGTTCTATGCAAACTTCAACACCGAGATCAATACTCCTGGGATGGAACATTTGCATCAGACGTAGGTTAGGGATAAATGGATCGTGTTCTCTCCAGAGGTCGTCCATGACTATTATCAGCTGAGTTGGAACAGTGTGGTCCCCATCTCAAGTAATTTCAATTGGGATGAGGTAGCCGAAGTACTCTTGGGACGAGAAAATGCATGGCCCCTCCCAACAACAGATTGGCACCAGATCGAGCTTACGCCATCTATAGCAATCATGTGGCTATTCATATGTCACAATATTGAACCAGTCTCACATAGGTCAACATTTACTAATCTGAAGTCAGGGTTCATATATCATCCGGTTTGGGGAAATAAAATCGATCTGACCACTTACATCTATAATCAAATACACACAATTGGAACACGGGGTGACACTGATATTCCTGAGCCTAATTAGCGGGGATTGCAGGGTTGCTGGTGTCACCATCCCATTAGAAGAAGCACCCAATAAAACTAGCCCTTTCATCAAGCGCACTGCACTGGAGGCTTAGGACTGAACTAGGGAAAAGTATCAAGAAAAGTTGGAGAACAAGTGCCGCAGGTAATAGCAAGTCGAGGTTAGGGAACAAAGTAATATGATAAGAGTCATCCAGATAGAGCTGGCTCAACAGTCTGGGATGATGCAATAGCTTTTGGGACGATTTGCTGTGCCATCTCACGATCTCCTCCACCAACAAGAGATGGCACAGCAAATCCCAGCTTTCCACCATCACCTCCATATTGATCAGGGAGTCTCGTATACCCTGTTTTGTGCTTTTACTTTGTACTTGTTCTTTATCATGCATCTTAACCTTCTACTTTTCACATTGAGGACAATAAAATGCATAAGTTTGGGGGAGGTGACATAATTTGATATAAATGTGGCATCTCGATTTTGGCATCCGTTTTTCTTGTATTATTCATATTTCATCAATACATTTACTTAATTGTTGCATTTTGTGTGCTTGTTGAGTGTTAAAAAAAATCCGCATATGTTCTTCATTTTACTGTATTTCTTTTTTTATGTACTTGTGTAGACTTGATAGCCTTGCTGACTATGATGAGATTATTGGAATAGATATTAAGAACTATGATATGGTGCAGAAATTGATTAACCAGAATTTGTTGACGTGGTACTTGACAATCCTTATGCACACGCTCATGCTTTACATGTTAGGTAAGTGATTGGGTTCTTGAATGAAGTAGGAGAAATCGAGAAAAACCTCTATTGTGTTGACCAATAAACCATTTCAGGAATGTTTAGAGATGGTTGATCAATTATAGGGAAACTTAGAGATATGTAGAGGCTCCATACAAGAAATTATATTGTGTGGATTGCCTAAACTAATAAGGTGAAAATTAGGTGAAAGTCTTAAGTTGGGGGTTGTTTTTGGAAACTGAATGTCTAAAAAAACAAAAAGGGGTATAAACTAATTTGTGCAAAAATAATACTTCTTTCCAAGCCTTTATGACTCGAGCAAGTAAGTCTGTAAGGGTACTTCTTTAAAACTTGGTGTCCTAAGGCCAACTGGCTTGGGATTTGCCAGCCCAAAGCTCACTAAAGGAGTCATAGAGAAAGCAAGAGGAAGAGAAGTTAATAAACAGTCATCTGATCGAGTCTTTATAACTCGAGTGAATAAGTCTGCAAGAGTCTAAAACCTGATGTCCTAAAATCAACTGATTTGGAAGTCATTGGTCTAAAGCTCATTATAGGGGTTATGTAGAAAGCAAATGAGAAGATAACCAATAAATAAATAAATAAATAAATAAAAATGAAGAAAGCCCTTGGACATTTGGTTAATGAAACTACACCTTTAATACGAGACTAGTAACTTAAAATCTCAAGTGTCAAAGCAATCAAAACCAGGAGAGCCTTTACTTGTTGACCTGTGAACCTACAATCGTGAGATCTATCTAAACTAAGAGAGGGTAAGGATCGTAAATACTTAAACTCTTAACTTTAGAACACATTCCGAGATAATTGAGTGAAAAGACTAAGTTTGGTGGTGTGTATCTCTCGAGCAAGGTGAGGATATATCAGATTACTTTGGGTTGGGGTTAACTAATCATGAGCTTAATATGTTAGAATGAGTTCACACACACACTTTGAGTATGCATTTAACAGGTAAGGGTTGATTTTATTCTTGCACTATTGAACTGTTCTTTATATTAATTATTGAATTCCAATCCTGAGACTCGGCAAGTGATCAAGCCATGTTTTGTGTAAAGTTAAGTCATTATTTTGTTTGAGAACAAACAATAGTTCAAGTTTTGGGGGTTTGATAAGTGTGTTTTTACACACTTATTCAAGCCATAAAACACGACTATTTCCTAATAAATATAGTGGAATATGACCTAATTCTATTAAATCTTGTTTTGTATGACTATCTTGATGGATATGATGGAATTCAATAGAAAATATGAGGAAAAAGGCCAAAATGGAAGAAAATCAAAGTTCAATGACCAAAATACAAATAGACAAAAGATGACCGAAAAGCATAAACATGGATGTGAAAGAGTTAAAGATCATTTTGGTGAGAACATGGAGTATTGGAAGAAGAAGAAGAAATGAAAATAAAGGTTAAAAACGAGAAATTGGAGTTCAGGGACTAAATTGTAACTTTTGGGAGGTTTTCAATACTATGTAGTCACATAGTATAAAACTCCATGCAGTCGCATACCTATATTCAGCAATTTTCAGGGCCAAAATCAATTGAACTATGCAGTCCCATTGAATTGTGCTATGTAGTCGGGTACAACTCGGCAGGAAAAATCTGATTTCCTTATTTGATTAAAATTCCTTTGGAAACAATTCGTGGCACAGATAAAAAACCCTAGGGTCGTCAAATTAAAGGGGGAATGCATTGAGAAGAAAAAACACCTCTTGGAGTAAATTTGCAGCCACAACAACGAAGGATTTCACGGAGATCGACGGAATTTCACTCGATTTATTGGTCCAGTGATGTTATTTCTTCCAAATATCATGTATTTTGTTAATTTCTCCATTTTAGGCTAGAAATTTATGTACTAGAAAATCGATGAACCTTGTAATGTGATCTTTAATTCCTTATTTCATATTTTTAACATTAAACCACGGTTGATTATTTTGAATGGTTTATATGCATTTAATTTCTTCCGCAATTAAGGGCTCGTAATTGTGTGAGTTTGGGTGACTTGTTTCTTGCATTCGAGAGAAGGGAAATAGGTTCGCCACAGTATAGATCATCGTAGGGTCCGATAGGGAATAGAGATATACCGTTATGCGCTGCGTGAATCTCTAAGTGCTCACAAAACCATTGCATTCTTGTACATTTACATCGGTCGTAGAAATATAAGCTGATGGTATATGAGAATAATTTCAACGCTGCTCGAGAGAAAGTGTTGGATAGATTTAGGAGCATTGATTCTTCAAAATTTCATTGTGGTGTCAATTTGTGAAATCAGGGTTAAATTGAATATTATTTGGAAATTTGTGATCCTAGTGCGTTATACAATCACTGAATAAATTAGATTGCATTCTCAACATTAAATAGTATTCTAGCTCATTTAAACATCACATTGCATTTTGTTCATTACATGTATAATTAGCTTAGTTCAGGGAGTAATTAAGTTATAAAACCACTCGTGATAATTTAGTTTCGGTTAAGGCCAAATTAAATAAAATTAGGCTACTCAACATCTGTGGGACGATATTCGAACTCTAGAATCTACTTTATTATTTGTTAACGAACTGTACACTTGCAATTATTTAAATCGAAAGAATAATTTCGTGAACAGTTAACCATGAAGACGTTGGATAAAAATCCCTTTTTCTCATAATTTCTCATTCTTCGTGGCTTTAGGCACAGGGGGAGTGACTATTAAATTTGGTCAGAGTTTTCTCTCTGCTTCAATAGAAGATGCTCTTTTCAGTGAGTGTGAAATAGACATATTATTCATTTGCGGTCAGAACAAAATTTAAAAACTAAATAGAACACTATTCTTCTCCTTAGCCAACTAATATTCTCATTAAGTAATCATATGTTCTTAAGAAAAAAGAAGAAAAAAACTATGAATTGAAAATCCACTCTTCTTGTTTAGCGAAATGGCTCATCCTGTTTGGTTTTTATTTGTATTATTCTCATGTTAAATACCATATCAGTTTATCTCTTTTTTGTCTTTCAAATTCAATTACCAAACAAATATGAGGTGGTTGAACAAGAATCACGCAACAATAAGCCAACACTTAGCATGATCATGAAGATTAATTCATTCTTGCTCTTGCCATGACATATTATAATTTCTACATTACACATATTCAACTTCTTAGCAACTTATTCATAACTTAAAACTTAAATTTTATTAGGATGAGTAGTGTCATTTACAGCAAGACGAAGAATAATGCTGGCATCTGTACTTCAAGTGGTGGAATGGCAAATTATGTTCTTTGTCAATGAAATCAGCAGAATGGCTTTTCACAGATGAAATCTTTCATATATTGCTTCAGGATCTGACGGACAAGAAGCCTGTATGCTTTTTCTGTGAGATGAAAACTGTCCCAGAAAACATACTCAGATACATTTGAACACGTATATTTACAGAGAAATGCTACTTCTATCGTTCCTGTGCCACAGCACCCGATATTCGAAATTCCAAATCCTGTCATTGTAAATTCAGTTTAAACATTTAGAATAGCAGAACATCCATTTCTTAAGAATGTAAATATAAGAAAAGACGATGTGCTTAAAAATATCTAGTATTATGTCAGACTTTATGTGGTAGGGAGAGAGGAGACGAGGAAAAATTGGGGGGTGGGGGGGGGGGGGGGGAGTAAGGGTATTGGGAGAAATATTCTTCTTAATAAAGGTAAACTAGACAATTGAAATGAAGAGAAGGTTTTTTTACACGAAAAGTTTCATAGTCAGGCTAGTATTAAAGAGAAGCTATCATTATCGCAAGATTGCTAGCAGCAAAAAAATACTTAATATTCGACAAAGTCAATAAGTTGGCAAGTAGCCTTATTACTGAAGAGCTGTTGGCTTTATTCATGATTCAATATGATGTAGAGGAAAAATCTTTGCTTGAATATATTGTTTTTCTTCTTAATTACCATCCCTTCAGATCTTCCATAAAGTTAACGTCTTGATTCGTGTGATCTAATCAACATTTTTGCATTATTTTACGGCAAATCAATCAAGATTATATGCTAAAAATTTCTTGAAGGAAAAAGTTGGATGGTATACCATATTTTTCCGGGTGGTGGATGAGATCAAGTAGAAGATAGTACATATCGAGGTAGTTAATCCGTGCTTCTGGGATTTTTCTGTTAACCAAGTTCAACTCGTCTGATAGCTTCTTGTTGAATAATTGTGACACTTGATTATAAGAGTCTACACATTTTCTTGACACTCCTCCTTTCAAAGTTCTCTGTGATGGCACACATCCAAGTGGTGGTAAACCAAGAACACCAATTCTATGTGACCCCAGTTTGTACAAGTCCTTTGAACATAATGCACAAAAAGCAAATTAGTATTATAATATTATCTATACGGTTTACCAACTAGCAAACATGGATTGCAGATTTAAAGCCGCCAGATTTTACCTGTACAAAGCTGGAAGCATAACTGACCATTAGATCGGCATATGAAGGAATATCATAAACGAATTTTCGCAGAGGAGTGCTAAAATATGTATTGGTAATGTCATTGCTGCCCACAGCCAGTATAACTAGACTTTCTCTTAGGATTTTGGACGTTTGTTCTTCTCCAACTGCCCTTTTAAGCTTCATTATATACTCTTTGAACATTGCTAACTGATCTGATAACGAAAACACCAACTGCATTTCACCAGAAGTTAACAATATAGCAAAAGTTTGGAACAATGATTAGTAAAAATTGAAATAGATTTCAAAAAATAATGTAAGATTTATACTGCCACATCAGATGTTAGAGGATCGTATCCTGCGCCTCCGGATGCAAAATTTACGCCTGTTAAGAGATCCTGAGTTTGTAGAGATGGATCGAGGTATGCAGGCAAAAGAGCTTTAATTCCCAATTCTTCAGCTGAAATAAAGACAATAATAAATTTAGTTTCGCATCAAGGAGAAATGACTCCAAACAGAGGCATGCACAGATGCACGCATGGCTGGGGAATGAAAGGTTCCTTTTTCTTACAGTACTTCGATTTGAATAGATACAATGGAGACTGGTTGGGGCCTGTAGCTCAGAAGATTAGAGTATGTGGCTATGAACCACAAAGTCAAGGATTTGAATCCCTCCACACCCACAACTAGCTCAAAAGGGACTACCTTTCCCTCTGGAGATAGGAAAATCATGCTTACTAGGAAAATCATGCTTACACACAAAATTAAGCCTTGTTTCAATAAATTTGGTGTTAGGGACATGAATCTGTTTTTCTTGACTCCATTTAGGTAATTGCTAGATATACCGGAAGATTTGAAGCAACTAGAATGTGAGAGAGAACGATGCACATTACCAATTAAGTCAAGAGGGACTTTTCCATTGGAAAATCTTCCTGTTGGCTTTCCTCCCATAAAATCTTGTCCATATGGAGGATAATTGACTTTAGCTATTGTGTTAATGCAGTTGTTGTTGCCAGTATCAACAATGGAATCTCCAAATACAAAAAGTGCTGGAATTGTGTTGTTTTTTGGTAATTCTATTACAGATTCACTGATACAAACAAGAAATGAAAGAGAAACGCTTGACAATATTAAAAGGGGAAACAGTTTCAAGCAGAAGAACTGCATTGTTACTGGACACTAACCTGCAGAGCCCGTCACCAGGATACATGGAGGCTAAGTTGTATCTTTATACACCATTTTTTCGGCTTTATTTCCATTTTTATTTTACTTATTTCGTTGCATTTTCATCTCGAATTTATTAAATTGGGGGAAATTAGCAAATATTTGAAAAGGTTGGATAAAAATACCTTTTCCCCATAATTTCTCAATCTTCCTTTTATTAGAGTATTTATAGCACTAGTTAGAGTTTTTCATTAAAATTCGCATAGATTTAGGGTGTGTTTAAGCTCCATTATTTGGCATTATAATGAGATGAATAGTATTTTTTTTTTTTTTAAATGAGTGGTTGAAAATTTTTTGATTTCCATAGAATCGGGGATTTATATATCTATGGAAAACTCTAATTAGTGCTGTAAATACTCTAATACCTTTTCCAGGCTTTAGTTGCAATGCGTGTGACTCTTCATCCCTTGTCTAGGTTGTTTCTCTGTATACTTTCATATTCATAATGACCTAATAGGCCAGATGTCAACAATTCTTACAGCCACTATGCAAACCAAACAATACTCTTAATGAAGCTACCATTTGGAAAGGTGGTTACACCCCAACTCTTCAAATTTGGTCGAGTTGTCCCGCTACTTTAATGGAAGATAAAATCTTCAATGAGTGTGAAATAGAAATTTTCTTCGTTTGATGTCTCAATATAAGATAAAAACTAGCAAGCTTACTAGCCCCTCATCGGGTGGCCGAGTCGGTGGAGTAGGTGAGTGTGGAGACCTTTAGTCACGAGTTCGATTCCTCCTACCAACACTTTCTCGGTCGAGCCTATCGCACGGGGTTTATTTAGTGCGGTGTACCTGACTGACGTGATTTGTAGGCTATTGCATCAGCGCGAGGATTTACCTAGTGCGCACCCAAAGGGTAGCGGCTACGGATTCCCCCGTCATTTAAAAAAAATAAAAAATAAAAAAAATAAATAAATAAATGTAGCAAGCTGACTATTCTTCACCATATAAATCTAATATTCTTGTTAACTAATCTTGTGTTCTTAAGAAAAAAGAAAAAAATGATAATAAATCCACTCATCTTGTTTAGCGAAATGGTTCGTTATGTTCGGTTTGCATCTGTATTATTCTCACTTATGTTAACTCCCATATCATTTTCCTATCTTTTTTGTCTTTCATATTCAATTACCAAACAAAGATGAGGTGGTTAAATAAGAATCACATAACAATGGAATAGGCCAACAATTGTGACGAACAATGAATATCTGTTCATTAGGCCAACAATTGTGATGAACAATGAAGATCTGTTCATTCTTGCATTTGCCACGAGATACATTATCTCTAAATTACACAAATTCAACTTCTTAGCAACTTATACATAATCGTCCAAGTACATGAACAGTACTGACCAAACATTTAAGAATTTTGTTACTCTTTCAAATGATGAAAACATATTGTGCATGTTTGGCTGGTAATACTTGGCAGCTGTACTTCAAGAAGAAGGGCAAATAATGCTGATAGTTACTGAAATCAGCAGAATGGCTTTACACAGATGAAATCCTTCATGTATTGCTCGAGGATCTGAAGAACAAGAAGGCCTGTACGCTTTTTCTGTGAGATGAAAACTGTCCCAGAAAACATACTCAGATACATTTGAACATGTACATTAACAGAGAAATGCTACTTCTATTGTTCCTATGCCACAGCACCCGATATTCGAAATTCCAAATCCTGTCATTGTAAATTCAGTTTAAACATTTAGAATGGCTGAATATCCATTTCTTAAGAATTTAATTATATGAAAAGATGATGAGCTTAATATGATATGAGTATTATGTCAGACTTTATTGGGCGGGAGAGGGGAGACGAGGAAAAATGGGGTGGAGAAAGGGTAGAGGGAGAACTACCCTTCTTAATCAAGGTAAACTAGACAATTGAGACGAAGAGAAGGCTTTTTGAACTTGAAGTTTCATAGTCAGGCTTGTACTAAAGAGAAGCTATTATTATTGCAAGAATGCTAGTAGCAAAATTTTCCTTGAATATATTGTTTTTCTTCTAATTATCATTCCTTTCTGTTAACCAAGTTCAACTCATCTGATAGCTTCTTGTTGAATAACTGTGATACTTGATTATAAGAATCTACACATTTTCTTATTTCTCCTCCTTTCAAAGTTCTCTGTGATGGAACACATCCAAGTGGTAAACCGGAAACACCAATTCTATGTCAATTTGTACAAGTCCTTTGAACGTAATGCACAAAAAGCAAATTAGTATTATAATCTTATCCTATACTGTTTACCAACTAGCAAACATGCATTGCAGGTTAAAGCTGGAAGCAGAACTGACCATTAGATCAGCATATGAAGGAATGTCGTAAACGAATTTTCACAGAGGAGTGCTAAAATATGTATTGATAATATCATTTCTCCCGTAGCCACTATAACTAGACTTTCTCTTAGGATTTTGGAAATTCGTTCTTCTCCAACAACCTCCTTAAGCTTCATTATATACTCCTTGAACATTGTTAACTGATCTGATAACGAAAAGACCAACTGCATTTCACATGAAGTTAACAAAACAGCATAAGTTTGGAACAATGAATAAGTAAAAATTGAAACAGATTTCAAAAAATAATGTCAGATGTATACTGCAATATCAGACTTTAGAGGATCATATCTTGCTCCCCCAGATGCAAAATTTACGCCTGTTACGAGATCTTGAGTTTGCAGAGATGGATTGAGGTATGCGGGCAAAAGATCTTTAATTCCCATTTCTTCAGCCGAAATAAAGACAATAATAAATTTAGTTCAGCATCGAGGAGAAATGACTCCAAACAGAGGCATGCACAGATGCACGCATGGCTGGGGAATGAAAGGTTCCTTTTTCTTACAGTACTTCGATTTGAACAGATGCATTGGAGACAGGTTGGGTTCAGTAGCTCAGAAGATTAGAGTACGTGGCTATGAAGCACGATGTCAAGGATTTGAATCCCTTCTCACCCACAACTAGCTCAAAAGGAATACCTTTCGCTCTGGAGGTAGGAAAATCATGCTCAGACACAAAATTAAGCCTTGTTTCAATAAATTTGGTCTTACGAACATGAATATCTTTTTCTTGACTCCATTTAGGTAATTGCTAGATATACTGAAAGATTTAAAGCAACTAGATCGCGAGAGAGAACGATGCATACTACCAATTAAGTCAGAGGGAACTTTTCAATTGGAAAATCTTCCTGTTGGCTTTCCTCCCATAAAATCTTGTCCATAATTGACTTTAGCTATTGTGTTGATACAGTTGTTGTTACCAGTATTAACTATGGAATCTCCAAATACAAAAAGTGCTGGAATTGTGTGTGTGTGTGTGTTTTTTTTTTGGTAATTCTATTACAGTTTCACTAATACAAACAAGAAATGAAAGAGAAACGCTTGACAATACTAAAAGGGGAAACAGTTTCAAGCAGAAGAACTGCATCGTTATTGAACACTAACCTGCAGAGCCTTCATCAAGATACATGGAGGCTAAGTTGAATCTTTATGCAGCATTTTTTGATTTATTTCCTCTTTTATTTTACTTATTTTGTTGCATTTTCATATTGAATTTATTATTTCCAATGTAGATAAGATATGGGACCAACCACACTTGATCCATGTTCTTCAGTTTCTCGTACTTGACAAAAAAGTAGAAGTATAATTATGGATCGTCTAGTGGTCTCCTTTTTTCCCTAATAAGTGTATGTAAGTCATGTTGGACTCGCGTTTTCTACTGTTGGGTGCGTGTATTATGTTTGTGTTGACATCTTCTTTCAACCTCTAAAGAATTTCACTTCAAAATTTCTGCCAGTTAAATGTGTTACATTGATAAGAAACATTTAGACCTCAAAATTACTTCATTTCTTGTTATAAAAGTATATAACGAGTCATATTCGTGTTGCTATTTTGATGAAATAATATGTTAGGCTATTAGAATGAGCAGCGTGGTAATAGGGTAGCAGTGGTATTGTATAAAAGATTTCTAAGTTACTAAATTAGTTAAAAAAAAACTCTAATTAGTGTTGTAAATACTCTAATACTTTTTTCAGGCTTTAGTCACAATGAGAGTGACTCGATAACTAATTTCGTGTTCTTAAGAAAGAGTAAAAAAAAATGAAATAAGAATCCACTCATCTTGTTTAGCAAAATGGTTCGTCGTGTTTGGTTTGCGTCTTTATTATTCTCACTTATGTTAAATCCCATATCATTTTCAGATGTTTTTTTGTCTTTCATATTCAATTACCAAACAAATCCGAGGTGGTTGAACAAGAATCACGTAACAATAGAATAGGCCAACACTTGTGATGAACAATGAAGACCTGTCCATTCTTGCATTTGCCACGAGATACAATATCTCTAAATTACGCAAATTCAACTTCTTAGTACATAATCTACCAAGTAAATGTATAGTACTGACCAAACAAATCGAAAGAATTTTGTACTCTTTCAAAATGATAAAAACACATTGCATGTTTGGTAGGTAATAATCGATGGCAATGGCATTCTTCAATCCTATTGCCAATCACGCCAACAACGTTAAATGAAAATCTTGAATACCTGTTCCTATAATAGTTATGAGTAAATTAAAACAATAGTAAGGTTGTTGGCAAATAATAATGTTGGCAGCTGTACTTCAAGTGGAAGGGTAAATAATGTTGATAGTCACTGAAATCAGCAGAATGGCTTTTCACAGATGAAATCCTTCATGTGTTGCTCGAGGATCTGATGAACAAGAAGCCTGTATGCTTTTTCTGTGAGATGAAAACTGTCCCAAAAAACATACTCAGATACATTTGAACATGTACATTTACAGAGAAATGCTACTTCAATTGTTCCTGTACCACAGCAGCCGATATTCGAAATTCCAAATCCTGTCAAGGTAAATTCAATTTAAAATTTTCTAATGGAAGAAGATGCATTGATCAAGAATGCAATGATGTATGAAAAGTTGTAGTGCTTAATAAGAAATGAGCATCATTTTAGACTTCATGTAGGAAGGGAGTGGGGAAAGGTGAGACAGGTGAAATTGAGTGGAGAAAGGGGGAACAGAGGGAGAAATATCCTTTTTAATAAAGGTAAATGAGACGAAGATAACTCTTTTTAAATGAAAAGTTTTGAAGTCAGGCTAATGAAAAAGACCTTGTAAAGAAATTTGTCTAAAGAGAAATGTTTTTATTGAAAGAAAGCTAGTGGCAAAAAATACTTGGACAAAGTTAAGAAATTGTCTAAAATTATTGAAAAGCTGTTGGCCTTACCCACAATTCGGTACAATATACAGGTGAAATCTCTTCTTAAATAGAGTGCTGTTCTTGTTAATTACTATCCTCTTGTATCTTTGATAAAACATAATGTCTTGACTTGCGATATCGAATCGTCGTTTTTTTACTGCATTATTTTTCTACAGACCTCAACACCACCAAAGTCTATGGTAATTGGTAACCAACAATCAAAATCATGCTTTTAAAAATATTTTTTGAAGAAAAAAGATAGATGCTTTACCATATTTTTCTGGGTTGTGGATGACATCAAGTGGAAGATTGTAGATGTCTAGGTAGATCATCCGTGCTTCAGGGAGTCTGCTACTAATCAAGTTCAGCTCGTTTGATAACTTCTTGTTGAATAACTGACACATTTGATTATAAGAATCCACACATTTCCTTGTCACTCCTCCTTTCAAAGTTCTTTGTGATGGCAAACATCCAATTGGTGGTAATCCGAAAACACCAATTCTACGCAAGCCCAGTCCATACAAGTCCTTAAATGTAATGCACGAAATCAAATTAATGTTTCCCTTCGAGTACTGCATAGAAATAGTTCTGATATGTAAAAATATTAATCTTATTATGTGCTAAGTTCTAATTCCTGGAGATTCTCTTGTAAATGATGTAATAAAAATGTACAAGTGTTGGTTTTCTGCACTTTTGAGCTTAACACATTGTGACATGCTTGATAACGTGTAACAGAAATAATGGACCGCACTTGAGAGGGAAAAAAACTAAAAACTAAAATCTTATTCACTTTAGTGTTCAGTTTAGTCGAGTATTGCATACTAAACATGCCATGAAGGTGTAATGACACCAGATTTTACCTGCACAAAGCTGGAAGCAGAACTGACCATTAGATCAGCATACGAAGGAACATCATAAATGGATTTTCGCAGAGGTGAACCAAAATATGTATTGGTAACATCATTGCTGCCGGTAACAACTGTAACTAAACTATTTCTTAAGATTTGGGATGTGCGTTCTTCTCCAACAATCCCCTTAAGTTTCATTATATACTCTCTGAACATTTCTAACTGATCAGACAACGACAAGACAGACTGCGTTTCACCAGAAGATTAACAAATTAGCATAAGTTCGGGAAAATGAATAAACAATAATTAAAACGGGTTACAAAGAATAAAGTGAGAAAGGTACCGCAAGATCAGATGTTAGAGGATCATATCCTGCGCCTCCAGAGGCAAAGTTTACACCAGTTACGAGATCTTGAGCTTGCAGTGATGGATCAAGGTATGCAGGCAGAAGAGGTTTAATTCCCAATTCTTCAGCTGAAATAAAGACGTTAAATGAAATTTAGTTTAGCATCGAGGAGAAATTACTCAAAATAGTGGCGCGCAAACGCTAACACATGGCCTTGGGTGGGGTTTCAGAGGATTAGAGTACGTGGCTACGGGCCACGATGTTGAGGATTCGCTCCCTCCTCTCTGACAACAAATCCAAAAGGGAAGCATATTTTGCCACGTGCAACAACGATAAAAACAAAATAAGCCTTGTTTCAGTAATTTTTGGGTTGGGAACATGTATCTGTTTTCTTGACTCCCTTCAGTTCATTACAAGATATACTAGAGTTAGGCCCTTGAGAGGGAAATATGATTATTACCAATTATGTCAGAGGGGACTTTCCCATTGGAAAATCTTCCGGTCGGCTTTCCTCCCATAAAATCTTGGCCATACGGAGGATAATTGACTTTGAATATTGTATTGAGGTTGTTGTTGTTACCAGTATCAACTATGGAATCCCCAAATACAAAAACTGCTGGAATTGTGTCGTTTTCTGGTAATTCTATCGCTGATTCACCAATACAAACAAGAAACGAAAGAGAAACACCTAACAATACCAAAAAGGGAAATAGTTCTAAGCCGAAGAACTGCATTGCTATTCAACAATACCCTGCAGAGCCCTTCACCAAGAAACCAGCTTTAATGCACCTGCTGTTTCAGCATTTTTTTTTTCCTACTACTATTTTATAGTTTTTTTGGTGGATTTTCATCAAGAACTTGATTTGTTATTTCCAATGTAAATATGGGTTGAACTACCTCACATGTTCTATTCTATTCTCTCATCAATGACGGTTACCCTGTTTGATTTTTTGCATTAATGGAAGTTATTCGCATTTTCCTTTTTCAAGAGCGTGTTAGTCGTGTTGGACTTCTACTATATAGTGTCGGATGCGTAAATCATGCTTGTGTTGGCATCTTCTCTTCAACCTTTAGACCTCAAAAATGCTTCTACTGTTGGTATAAAAGTCAAATTTTCTGGGTTCTATTTAGATCACATGATATGTTAGGTAAAGAGGTAATCAGGAATGGGCATTGTTTCCCAGAGCAAATTGCGCCTTTCATTCTGAGCCAACAGAATGCCATACTGTGAAATTAATACCAAGCTCATTAATGATGTGCAAACCTACTCTCGTGTCTAAATCTAGAAAACTTTAAATAGTATAAATAAGCCTTTTAACATATTTTCTGCTTGAAATAAAATTGTCTTTAAAATTTTCAACACGTCTATTCACGCATAGGTCAAAATTTACATGTTGGTGGGTCCAAATACAAGGGCTATGAAAATCCGAACATATCGAATATGGTTTTCAACAAAATACCATATGCACCCGTAGCCGAACTTGACTTGTGGACTTGACTCGTGTCCACAAACAGGGCTTGGCTCCTTCCTTTGAAATTTGAAAGTAAATTAAACAATTATGCATACAAACTCAAGTTTAATTCATAGTGTTGACCATCGACGAATCCCACAAGACACTATAATAGGAGTCTTCGCTTGCATCGCCTTAGACATGATTCTTTTGTTAATTAGTAAAGACTCGCATATTTTTTCTCTTCATCACGTAGAAGATCATAGATTTCTTACTAAAATTTAGATAAATGATTAATATGTTTGCTAGTTAGAGTTGGTCTATGCTTGGAAAAATCATCACCTTCAAATACTATTTTGATGCCATTTTCCTTGCAAATAACTCAAAAATAGTCCCCCACTGCGTTTAAATATTGACAAATACGTAACAAAAACCTAGTGATTCATTTATATTAAACGGAGGGTTTCGACTAAAAAATTTGAAACATAACATTAACGAGCTAGTTAAAGAAATAATATTTTGAAATTACTAATTTAACAAAAATGTGAATTTCTAATATTGCATAACATAACAAAATGATGCAAATGAACATTGTATCCGATTGTTGTAGTAAGGTAGAAAGGCCTAATTAACACAAACATCTGATTTACATTTGTATGTCAATTAACTTTTGTGCATAACTGATAAAGCAATTATATAAATTCCAAAACACGAATATTAATGCAAAACCAGCTCATTGTCATCAAGTCAGAAGAATCAACCAAAGGATGATTGCAAGCAAACCCAAATTATTAGCCAGAGCACTCCAACAAATGAAAGAAATCGACTGTCAAGGGGAATGTGACAATCAATCACGCATATATCAGTGAGAACTGACAAGGAAAGGATGCTGGCAAACCCCACACTCTATGGTCTCGGAGCCTGAACTGGGAACTTGAACCTGCCAAATTGAGTTCTACACAATGAAATTGTGAAGAATGCAACATGATAATTTACAAAATTGTAAGCAGAAGTATTTGAACCTGCAAATGGACTGTACAGGTAGGGCAGGCAACCTCTTTCATCCGCCTTCCAGAACCCTCCGACCTGGAGCCTGATTCAGGAAAAATAACATAACTGGCTGTCCATTTGCAATATAAAACCAAACGCATAACTGTAACAAGTAGAATAGATTACTATACAACCCAATTCATTTCCAATGCAATAAGTATCAACACCGAAGCCATGTTAAATCAAAGAAAGATATAACGAGTAAATGAACAGCGCCATAATCGGTAGGCCATTCAATTTTTTGCTTGAACATAATGAGGGTGTTTGACACCCATTTTTAGGGGAAAATGAATTTTAAAATAGTAGATTGATGGAGAATGTGTGGATGGAGAATAAAAAAAAAAGTTTTCGATTTACATGTAATATTATTTTAATGAAGAATGTGTGGTTAAAAAGAAGAGAGAAAAATGTATTTTGATAAAAATGAGAATCAAACGGGGTGAATGATTTGTCAATTAAACACATGAAGGAGCCAAAAAAACTACCAAAACAGCAGGTCGGGAAATCTGGCCAAACGGGGAAACCTACAATCACATGAATGAACTCACACTTTCTAAACTCCAAAACCCAGAAAAATGGTCTTGAGGGGGTGGGGAACGGGGGGAGGGGATGAGAGAGAAGGAAAGAAGTATAAATGAGATTACATCCTTGAAGAGAAACACCCAAAGACAAGCACAAATTGGATTGAATTTGGACATAACAAGTCCTTAAGAGATCACAGAAATATCAAACCAGCTTTCTACAAACAAAAGCACAAACATATGCACACCACATATAGGTAAAAGCCACAAACTGGAACAAGATTACATGGTTCAGCACTAAAATCTACCTGATGATGCCTTTCGGTTTCTTTCCATCTCCTCCTGTAAAAACCAGCAAAAGACATCAACAGTGGGACAAAACCACTCCATTCTATTCTGAGAACCACACTACATAAAGCATGGAAATACTAATCAAAAGCCCCATCTAAAGATGCATTTTGTCACATTAGTGAAAATGAAACTTTAGATCAAATGCTGCTTGATCAAACATCGAATCAACAGAAATAATCCAATACAGAAATATTTTCATTCACACACATTTCAAATGAGAGGTTGTAATGATTAATCCATAGTACGACCTGAATCCCAGCATCGAAATTCAGAGCTATTCTCCCACTGTTGACTAGTATCATGGAACTTTCGGGAATGTTAATAAATGCAATGTACATATATTACTGCATAACACTTGAAGGACATTAAACTGCCGAAAAATATTACAATTCGAAAGCTTATTATATCAGCAAGGAATTAATTGACATATTATTGTTCCAAACATTCTATAGTTTGACGTTCTACCAGGACAATAGCATGTGTAAGCATACAATGTCACAGCATGAAATAGAGTAAATTATGTGTGTGTATGAGAGAGAGACAGAGAGGAACAGCAAGACCAAGACAAAGAGGGAACAAGGCTTATATCACCAATAAATGCCAACAGACAAACAATACAAAAAATGTATGGAGGAAACTTCAGACTAAGCGTCACCTGAAGCTTTTTTGCAAGATCCTCATGACTTAGCAATCCAGCTGATCCGCAGACAGAATCTTTAGCAGTGCTCAACCTACGAGAAACTTCAGCCTATAAAGAAATGGCAAGCTATAAGTTAGTCTGCAAAGACTTCTTAGAGAACTATGAAAAAATAATGACGAGCAAGAAGCACATTAGTCATTGCTACACACCAAGCATCGGTCACAAACTCTAACAACCGGAGAATTCTCATCAGCTGTAAGAGCAGTCCTGCCTTGAGTGCACTTGTCACAAAAAATATCTCCACAATTCCTGCAGTGATGCTGAAAAAGGGGCATATACATGATTATATGAAGTATAATGAATATCAGAATAAAGATACGAATTTGTTTCTGCAAAGAAACAAAGAGATAGAGAAGATAGATATAAACTACAAAAGAAGGGACATGCCTTGCGAACAAAAGCGTTAAAATCTGTCCTGCAGCCTGTGCATTTTGTCACAGCTTCATCAGGAACCTATTTAAGTTAAACGGGAAATGAATGAAAGTCTGGACAAATTAAAACTTAAAAGACTAGTGATCCAAAAAGTAAACATATGCATAAAACAATGCACTTTAATGCAAATGATACGGATTTATACCAAGTTTGATGAATATAATAACTGAGTAACTTAACAATCATAAAAAGCAAGAAAAGGAGCAAATGAATAAAGAAAGAAAAAGGAGCAGCATGCTCTCTCTTTTTAATTTTTTATTAGGGCAATATTACTACCCTACCTTAATGGAGAGGGTAAGGCTCTCCCCATTTTCATTAGCTTTCTTGCATGACAATAAAAACAGGGACAAAGGGCCTTTTTTTAAACAATTATTGTCTCCATTCAAGTCTTCAAGATGCATTCCTAAACCAGTATCATATCTGAACCTCCTTCAAATAGCTGTTGCTCAACTTTCGTGTCATATAAATATTTTCGTTGTTCACAAATATATCAGAGCTTTCTGTTTAAGTTGAAAAGCTACAGCGTCAACAGCCAATCATTGCATGATTTTAGATGATAACTAGTGTAAAGCACTTATCTTCTCAAAAGGATTAACCATCTTTTATCATTTTCCGCAAAAAATATAATAAAAAATAAAATAAAATAAAATAAATTTGCGCAATTCTAAATTACTTTCTACAGGTGTCTTACAACCATAAAAGACGGAAAAAAAATTTCTTATCCTGTTTCTCAAGTTGGATATGAGATGAACGATGTGATTTTATGTTCAAGCCCATTAATTAAAATACTGTAAACTTACAATAACATCTCTCATGTGATTCGATTATTCTGAGATTTTTGGACAGTTCATACATGACAAATGAATGGTATGCAGTAAAAACTAAGAAGAAATTTTCATGCACCCACCCATCCAAATGAAATAAAGGAATGCCATCTTACCCAGTGATCTTTCTCCTCATTAACAGGCTTTATTTTATTCATCCAGTCTGCAAAGCCTTTCCTCTTCTCAATTGGTTGTTCAGCAATCTTGGGAGTTTCAGAAGGATGGATTCTTCCGCCCATCTCCTTAAACTGCAGTTCAAAAAAGTCAAAAACATTTTACTATTTGATTTCATTTTTTTTAATTCACTTTATTTTATTTTATTTTCTGATATGACAGGGCTACAAAAATTTGTGGAAGAGTCAACATAGTTTCGTAGAACTGTAAATTTTATTACATGATCAAGAATCGTTCTCTAACAATTTCAAACCTGTACAGTTGCAGCAGTAACTGTATCCAAAATGGAATTGGTGGTATAACTATTTGACTGCAGTCTGATACGCCTTGGTTCAACGTCCACGGAACTTTTTGACCAAAAAGCAAACGTTGAAGAATCAAAACCCTGAAAAGCAAAAAACAAATTTCTCAGTAAGCATTTAGCCAAGGTGGACAACAAATAGGGAGCAAGAGCAGAGACCAAAAGAGCCCAATAAAATTTGGAGGGCAACACCAATCCTATAAACTCTTAGCAAAACCAGCTAGTCATTATGAATGAACATGATGTGAACTTATATGGCCTCTTGGCCCTCTCCCCCGTATGATTCATCTACTCCCATTAACAAGCATTATCCCATCATAAAAGTATATCAAATATTTATCAAATAAAAGCAATTGAAGGACACAGCCATATTTAATGATTACATAGTTCAAGTTTAGGAGGAGACAAATAATATATATGTTAAGAGACAGCAATTGTGCTTGCTGCATATCAAAATCATAATTTTCCATAATAGAGCTTGCCAATCTAGAAGTATCAGCACGTCCATAGCCCCATCCATGTTGCTATCGTAGCACATAAACCATCTACCCAAACCAACACTTCAACACTAAAAAGAAAGGAATAAATCAAAGCATACTTCACATCTAGTTATTGTGTCGAGCGGATAAATTCGCAGAATCCGACTCGTTGCTGGGTCAAGCATACGAATTCCATCCAAGCCAATCTGAAAAAGAATCCGCAACAAAATTTGAAGTTTAGATCTTAGTCGATCCTGCAAAGGAAAATAGAAGCATGTCCTCTTTTGCCTAACAAAGACAAAAAAAAATGTATGTAATCATCATTATTGCAAGCACAACAGATGTGGTACGTCTACCTTCAAAGAACCAACAACTGATCTAAATACTCTATGAAATTTGACTCAACCAAAGATATGAATAAGAAAAACAAAAACGAAGATCATGAAAATTAACAAGCTAAGTGGGCACGATACTCCGAGTACATATATAACAGCTTACTGAAGTGGATTTAAGTATGAGCAAATGACCGTGAAGTTAACATATCCACGGGAAAATACCATCGACGCATTTAAAAACAAAAGGTAATGCAAAAACTAACCTCTAGATTCATGTTAACATGTTATTAACTTAGGCTTAATACTGACATGTCTGGATCAACATTTTGGTGCAAACATGCAACCGTCCTGTATCTTTTGCAGTTCTTCTTCCCAAACATTGGAAATGGACAAAAAGTTCATGCAATGCAATGGCAAAAATGTCAACACAGAACCTTCAACAAAAAGCGTTTTCAAATCACAATCACGATCAAACACAAAAATTGTACCCAGTACACATGGAAGGTTTCCTATTCTAGTGAGGCCAATTGGAAATTTACACAGTTATGTAAACCGCACATTCTTACAAGCCCGAAGCCAAAGATACGATAGATTTTCAGTTTTTAATATCTAATACTACCTCCGTCCCATAAAGATAGACTTGTTTTTATTTTCACACGGGATAAGAAAACTTGATTATATATGTTGGAACTATAAGTTTTACTTACATTTTTCCTAATTTCTTTTTTTTTTTTTATAACCGTGGGTATCCGGACTAGCTTACACGCACCTCGACTAATCCCACGGGACCTTGGGGTTTACAGTCACGTACTCAATTCAGTAGCTTCGAGGGAACTCGAATTGGTGACCATCGGGAAACAAACCCAAAGCCGAACCACTGGACTACCCTTAGGGTTTACATAATGGTAACTCATATTTGTTGATAACAAAACACATTAAGCCCCCGTTTGATCTCCATTAAATTATATTTCATTACATTTCATTTTCCTCTCTCCTATTTTCAACCACACAATCTTTCATAAAATAATATTACACAAATCGAAAATTTTTACTTTTTTTTCAACCATTCATTTTTTAAAAAAAAAACGCTACACCACCCATTCATTTCCAAAAAATGGTGGCCAAACAGGGGCTAAATAGGGGTATAATAGAAAAATTAAGCCATTATTTATACTGGTTAATAGCAAAGTGGCTTATAATTTGGGATTAACAAAAAAGGAAATTAAGCCGATATTTGTGGGATGGAGGTAATATCACATAGTACCACCAAAAAGAAAACTAATGCAATTCCATGACAAAACATGGGCAAAGCAAGTGAACTATCTCGGGTGGCAATCTGCTACAGAACAAGTTGAACCTGACCGAGTTACCACATTCATAATGATACATTCAAATATGAAATCACCCGATTCTGCATTCCTCCTCCAGTTTGGAAATTCAAAGCCTTTCAAAAAGCCATGACAATTTATGAACACAACACCAGGGATTTCGGTTCACAATTAAAGAATATAAACAACAAAGTTAAAAAAAAATTGCAACAGAACGTGAGTGGAAACTTCTGCATAATAGACCTGACAAAGAACGTCCATGGTGCTCTGACCAGCACTTTCTGCTAATAACTTAACTCGGTACTTCTGAACCCCACCCTTCGTATCCTGCTGTGAATCCGCCTTCGGAACTGCCTTCACAACCTTCGACGCTGTATTTGTTGACCGCTCCTTTCCCGAAAGAGAAGAATGCCCAATTGGTCTCCCAAAATCATCAAAACCTGACCAAGTCGACGACTTCGGAGCTGTTCCCCGAGCCCCATACGGCTCCGAGCTACTCCCTTTGTAAGCATAAACCCCTTCATTGTTCCCAAAACCCCCATCATTCTTCCCATAGCCACCGTAGCCTCCCTCAGATCGTTTCAAATCAGAACCAAATTCAGATCCGCCTCGACTGTAATTTCCATCTAAATAACCACCCGGGTGATCGTATTTCACACAATGGTCATAAAGGCTGTCGTATGCTGGCGGATTAGATTGATTAAACTGAGAGGTATTCAGAGAAGGGTATTGTGAATTGGGTCCAACAGGTTTACGGCTTGGAGAATAATTGATAGCGGGCTGATCATAAGATGAGCAATACGACTGCTGTTGCGGTAGCTGTGGTGGCGGGGTTGAGTATTGCCCATGGACTTCTAACTTGGGAAAAGAATAAGAAGGTTGAGGTTGTTGAAACGACGGCACCGTGGTGAGAGGATCGATATTTTGTGGAAAGTGAGGATAAGATGAAGAATTATGCTGGTAAGAGGTGGTAAAGTGATCGGCGGAGGAAAGAGGAGGAGGGGTGTAATTGCTTGGGGCGACGGGTGGTGCGGAAGCATAAGACGGCGGCGGTGGTGGGTAACGAGTTAGATCGTCGATCGGGTTCGGGTTATGGGTTTGCAGGTGTTGCTGGTAGTACGGGATGGAGGCGTAATCGCCGTGTTGCATTGTTCTCCACGAAAAGTCGGAGGATGAGAAATCTTCCGATTATGTTCTCTGGAGCAAACAAATACAGTACTGGACAGGTAGGAAGAATCCGGATGAGTTACATAAAAACGTTAAGAAGCAAACACGCTTTTTTATGGTGATACGTTGACTTGGACTGGAGAAATATAACCTATCCGGGATGGAGATAATCTTTCTTTCTTGATTCTTTTTTTGTTCTTTTGGATACATTATATTAGAATAATATTATTTAGAGTCACTCATTATCGCAATAATTCTACATGACACAATTATGGCAGTGGACGACTACAAATAGCAATACACATTAATGTTAATTTATGTCGAGTGCTTGTTTGTTAGAGATTTTGATAATTGATTTTTTTATCGTTAAAGATAAAGTGAGTCATACCTGTGAGAAAAAAATTCAAAAATGAAGGCTGAAATAATGAAATAACGGTCAAAAAATTAATTTTAATTGACTTTTAAATCATGCCAAACAAGCTCCAAATATAATCATCCTGGCAATGAAGCTCAAGGATTCCCCAATCAAAGTATCCAACGAGGCCACAAATACACAGTTTCATCTAACACTAAGGAGGTATTTGGGAGACATTTTTATGTAAAAATGTATTTTTAAATAGTAAATTGATGGAAAATGTGCGGTTGAAAAATAAAGAAAAGTTTTTTATTTACATGTAATATTATTTTAATAAAGAATGTGTGGTTGAAAAGAAGAGAGAGAAAAATACATTTTGAAAAAAATGGGTACCAAACAAGGCCTAAATAAACTTTCATTCTAACAATGAAAATAGTCATAACGAATTTGAAATGTTTGTATAACTAATAAGCATACTCTCGAGCATGGAAATGATGGATATTTAACTACCCCAACTGTTTTGCACAATCTGATTCAAGAATATAATTGTTCAACTCATGTACTTTATAAAATGCAAACTCTCTAAGATCACAAAAACATTAAGCCAAATATAAGGAGATGCATCCTTGGAATTTCTAAAAAAGCCCAAGTACATTGTCATCACAGTTATACCAATATCTTCGCTCTTCTTCTTTAATGTTGCATCGACATTCAATTTTAGGTGTCTCATTGAAGGTCTCGTTCATCTTCTAGTAACTAGACTTGAGTTCAATTTATTTAATTTATCCAACACTCAAGCATCCTTTTATGGATGGAAATAAGCACGTGAATCGTTCATTACTTATTTACTTGGGATGGTTAGTATTACTTATCATTACAAGCAATAACTACAAATCTTCTAATTTCACTCCTTTGCTAGCTTCCTAACACCCATCACATTATCAAATACGTTATGACATGATATTGATCAAGGAAAAATAGCATCAAGACTGATCTCTTCATCCTCTCCACATCGGATTCAAATGGTGTTAATGGCAAGATGACCAAGTTGAACACAAACACGAGATGGGAGAATATCTTCAAATGCACAACATATCAAATATTCACCTTCAAAGGAATGTTGCTTTGCCATAGTAGTTTCCACCAATTAGATATGCTGGAAACAAATATGCAATAAGCATGTTTCGAATTTTAAACCTCTTGCTTGCTTGGATTTCATTGTGGTCTCCTTCTAGTTTAGAATTCAGATATTAACTTCCGTTTGAGAAGAATTTACAAATAGATAAAAATTAGTTTTGGATAAGTCGATGGTAATTGGGATCTATTGGAATGGGCTTCTAAACTAAAATTTGACCATTTATAAATGTTAATGAATTTTACCAAGTGAATGTATAACTTAACCTCATATTCATATCCACAACATATTTTTATCTATACATTTTGTAAGTCTCATTATTTTCCTTTTTTTTTTAATCCATTATAATAATATTCAAACAAAGGTATTGAGAATCACTTCTCATCTACACTCATTTTCGACCTCAAATATTTTCTTATTTTTTCATAACCTTTTCTATTTTTTTAACTACACTCCATCAAAAAGTACTTTTCAAAGAATCATTTCTTAAAAAACCTCTATCAAACAATCTATGAGAAAATATTTGATTGAGGCCAGGACATCTTATTTTAGACAATTTAGCCCTTGTTTGGCTCCATTTGAATTTTAATGCATTTTTTTCCTCTTTTCAACTACAAATTTTTCAATAAAATAATATTACAATTAAATCCAAAAAAATTTCTTTTTTTTTTAATCACTATTTGAAAATACATTTTTTCTAAAATATCATAGAATGGAAAGCAAGAGCTTACATTGATCTCGTCTCCGTGCTCTAGTCTCAATATGTCTCTCGTATCAATATTGACTAATCCCCTACTTTTGTCAATGTCAGTCACAGCGCAGCCTGATCAATTTGCTCTTAAGACAAACAAAAGCCTAAAGCCAAAGTTCCAAAAGCTTGCACACTCCACAAAAAGGAAAAGAATTGACCGTTCGATTAAAGCCAAATGACCACATTTGTTGACACAAAGGTTGACACACCTCTCACAGTCGAGGTGTGGGTCCCGCGCCAATAAAATAATGCCGATCTCCCCACGTGAGAGTGTTGTGTCAACCGATGTGTCAACAAATGTGGCTATGTAGCATGACACAAGGAAACTACGGTCCAAAAAATAGGAGGAAAGAGTAACGGGCCACAACAAGTAAAAACAAAGAAGAAAATAACTGATGCCCTTAATTGACGAGAATAATTTTGTGGCGTTTTACAGTGAATCGCCCAGGTAATGGACAGCAGAGGTTGCAGATTCAAGTATTATTTATCTTTCAGCAGTGGAGGCTGAAGCAGCAGCAAGCAGCATAGCTAGAGCCTGTAGGAGTTGGCAGTTCCATTATCATAGTTGTGCCTTTAAACCTCAAGGATCAAACTAGAGGCCTAAATATTTCATTTTCGGATGTGTCGAACTAGATTCAAAATTATCCAAACTCAACTCTGCATGCTTGTGTACATAGGCCTGTAACACATGGAATAATATCTATGTGAGTCGCAAGCTTACACAACCAAGACTCAAAAGGGGCCTTGAGTCTCACAACAGTCTATTTTTCGAGCTTTGGAGCTAATGTGTTCGATCATTCAAGTTCGACTTACCCATCGGGCTTTAGGGTATAGGGTACAGCACAATTTCCACACTTTAGTAGAGCTGGCATTTCTTCAATGAACCTTTGATAGAATAAATTAATGGCAGGCAATCTATATCAGGAAAATAACTAATGAACCATTTACAGGGGAAAAGCAAGATTCTTTCTTTACTATTCATTTCCTACTGTCATCAGTCGTGATGCCATTGATTTGGGTCAATGTTTTAGCAAGTACAAAATATTTATGATAACAAAGACCCAAAAAAGAACCAGACCAAATGGCTAAAACAAGAGAGATTAACCAGTCAAATCACCAAAACAATCCATCAAAAGGTGTATTCTCCAAGAAACTGAAACATCGCCTTTTGTTTCCAAGAATTTCTCACAAAAAGGTAACTTCTAGGCTTGCTTTTTTTACAGACTCACAGACTGGACACAAACCTAAAACCATTTCACAAGATTTGCAGCTGCAGAGGTGCCTGCAAGGAAAGAAAACTACACAGGAGTTTCTAACTTGGCACAATTTACAAGCCATCTTTTTCTTCTGTTCTTCATATTCTTTTTCTTCTTGGGTATTGTTTTTTATGCTTGAAGAACCACAAAGTGAAACTGCATCTTGGGCTCCATTATTGAACATCAAAAAGTCTTCTTCGATGACTTGATTCAGCTTGTTGTTGAGGTTAAACACAGTGGCTTCATTTTCTATGGCCTTTTCCTTCCAGATTTTGGCCTCCATTTCTGCTCTTTGAAAGAAATCTTGGAGTTCCATTGTCTTGTTTTTTGCCATAGCCAATTCCTCGTATTTTTGGAGCATCAGAGTCTTAGTTCTTGATTCATATTTGTGGAGTAGAACTGCTTGTTGCCTTGTTTCTTCTTGCAGAAATGACGACCTCAATCTCTGATTCTGTACAGAGTGTTTAAAAAAATATTAAACAAGATATTAACTTTTTCTTTTTTCTTTTTTTCTTTTTTCGCACAATTGAAACAAAGAATGGATAAATAATCAAAATCAAGAAAATCGCAGAACATACAATTGAATAACAGACTTTCATTTCCACGCACCCCATTTTTCTTGATCATAATATGAATGCATATATCATTAATAATGTGCAGTCACAGAGGCAACCAGGAACACAATAAAGCTTCAATATACTGTTGTACATAAACATGCATACACATATTCAAAGATTTTACTAAAAACTTAATTTTCTTTATTGCAGAAGTTGATTTTTACCTCTAACTGAAGCAACAAATCCATTTCCAGACGTTGATTCTGAATATCAGATGATAAAGATTGCAGAAACTCCGTAGGAAGAGAAGGAGATGGAGAAGTTTGATTATCCCAACAACCAAAAACTTGATGAATCTTCTTCGTCTGTTCTTGGAAATATAAACCATTATCACTCCCTATAACCCAATCCTGTGAACCACACATGTCAAATGGGTTAAAATCCATATTCTGAAACCCAAAATTTTGTGCTTGAACTGCCATTTTAACCACTCCAAGGTTCAAAACCCAGAAAATCAAGAATCAAACACACATCCCTACCCTTGCTTTCTTCGGTGATACAAATGATACTGATACTAGTACAGCAAAAAAAGGAAGATGGGGTAGGTTAACGTCTACAAGCTCGTGTTCGTGTTACACCAGAAGAATCACGTGACCTCTCTTTTTCTTTCTCTCACTGAACACCTTCTTGAATGGGCATAACCTTTCGCATCTTTGTTGCTTTAGGTTGTGGTTCAAGTAAAAATGCGTTATATTAAAGGAACCAGTGTTTTTTTTTTTTTTTATTGATAAATGTAAAATTTCATTGAACCAGTGTTGTGTTGGGAGGCGAGTGACTTTATTTATATATAAATACGGCAATTAATTACCATGGTGTGAAAAATGGTAACTGTGAATGATAAAAAAGAAATGATTTTTTTGTTGGATCTCTGACTACTTTTTTCATGGCCCAAGAAGTTAAAAGAAAGCAATTTTGTGGAGGAGAGAAGTGGAAGCACACAATTGTGGGCAGTAGCCACTGCAGATTTTTCGCATCAATGGGCGTTGAAGATGTAACAAAATTAATTGGGGTAAGTTAGTTTACTGAGAAACAGGAGGATAAGTAAGATTTAAAAAAGTATGTCCCATTGTGAATATTTTAGCTTCTCTTCTCATACTCTACAACTAGGTATGAACTATATTATTGAATGGTACACTAACAGTGTTACCATATATAGGTATTGTCTAACATTGCACTGGTTATTTTTGACTCTGCCGACCTCAGAACAGGGAGTAGACTGCTTGGGACACGGAACCTCGCTGGGGGGATGCTCTTGAAATTTATTTATTTTTCAGATTTGGTACCTTGTTAAAATTTGTAATTTTAATTTAACAAAAGCAGATAACACTTGTATATTGTAATTATTATAAATTTTCATCAACATATTATTATTATTTTCGTGCTTTTGTACCAACCTTGTGTACTTGCACAAAAGTTTTTTGATACTACATTTCGTGATAGGGCATATTAATTAATTACCAAAAATTCCTAGATGCTATTGATCCCGTGAAGGTTGATTAACTACCAAGAATGTCTCTATTATTATTGATTGATGGATCAGATAAGAACTTAACACTGCACATTTTAGGTGCAATGTGATTGGTACAAATTAAAAGCCGTTTTTGACTTGAGTTTACAAGCATGGGTACTTGCCTATAAAGTTGTATATGATGTATAATTACTCGTACAGATAGAGTTTAACCACACCAATTATACTTACTAACGTGTTGTACATGAGAAGTGTATTTTTTACACTTATTTGGGTCTTAAATAATGACATTCTATAGTTTTTTTAATGAAATATTACCTAACTTGTTATATATCTCGTTAATGGGTAAAATTCATGATTTGATGAAGAATTGAAGAAAACGAGCTAAAATAAAGAAGAATGGCGAAATTAAAACTATGAGGAGTAAATTACAACATTTTCAATAGTTGCATCAGGACATAAAATGAAGAGTGGAGATGCTTTAAGCTCAATGGCAGGCAATTGGAAGTTAAACAGACAAAATCACGAGTGAAAATGATAAAAAATGCATTGCGAAAAGCTCAGGAAACGATTTGTATAATTAGAGTCAAAATGTGAAGCTACGCATAGCTTGCAAGCCATTCTTACGCGAGATCCCATTGTACACTGATTGAAGTTAAAATTATTCTATCATGCGTACGCGTGACTTTTCAGATGGAAAATATTTTCATTATTTTTCTTGTTTCGATTCTTTATGGTATGACATTTTTGCACATTTTTAACCTACAAAAAGCCTTCTGGAACGTACTTGAAAGCTATTATCACATATTATATCATTGATGCGACTCCCAACATGAGTTTTGTTGAGAATTAACACGAGAAATTAAAGATTTAATGCGCAAAAAAAAAAAAAAGATTTCTCAAGCTTCTACATCTATTTTTTTGAATTGGGTGACGTCATTTTCTTAACTTCTTGTGTAATTTAGATACAATTATGTTAGGCTAAAATTCTTTTGCGTATTGGATGGATAACAAAACATTTTAAATTATATTTCTAATTTAAGACTTACCGTATTTTAATTATTTTCTTGTGTCAGTGATTAAGTATACTTGAATATTGTGTAATTTGTTGCTTAGATACCAATTAGATAACTTGTTACTTATTTGTAATATTGGAAGACTCACAATAAGTAGAATATTGTATATTTGACAAGCAAGCACTAGGCACTAGGAATAATATTTATGGTGTATGCAATCATGTGTGATAATTGTGTGATTGAATGCTTGCTTTGCATGTGAATTCAAACTAGGAATATGGTCGGATGGTGCTAAGGTTAGTTTTCAACTTATCTTGAAAAAAGATATTAGATATTAGTGGATTATCAGTGGTAATGAACGCTTGAACTAACTTATATAAGTCGAGAATTGGAAATGTAAACCAATATATGGATTCTGAAATCCAGTACAATCATCTTTGATAAGAACAATCTTTTACAATATTCTTGGTTTAGTTTAGAATTATTGCAAAACAAACAACTATTTTGTGTTACGTAGATCAAATTTGATTAAAACTGGTACTCTAAAATTAACAGTTATACATCGTGACGACGATAACTCAAATTATCACATTATTACTTGTCGATGATCCCATACGATTGCCAGATTTGTTTGAATGGTACATACAACATCGATGTTGAGTTATGTTTACCGCATCATTAAAATACCAAAATTGGGCGTTATGAAATATTTCAACACAAATATCGACACCTTGGTGCAAGATGTCAACACATTTATGCTAGTTATTTTTTTTAACTCGTTTGACACTATAATTTTCGCATTTCATGCATGCCTCATATTGCACTCAACGTTTATACAATCTTTTTTAGCTTGCTTATAAGTATTTAAAATCAATATTCACCCACTATGGAATTCTCCCTCTTCAAACACGCTTAACTTTTAATTTGGTGTGTGTACTAAAATGGTGTCGCTTAAGCTCGTCTTCGTGCCCTAAATGATTCTTTTGACTCGTATAATACTTTTAGTATTTTTATTTATGACTTTATTACCCCCAGCGACTTCTGAAAACCAAAACTTCTAAATTCTACAATTTCATAAGTTCCTAACTTGCCTGAAAGGCTCGTGGACCCCAAATATTTATACTGATATAAGATATTTCACTTTTAGCAATTTTGATAAATTCTATTCAATTTTATCACTAGTTTATTTACTTTAAGTAGCCTTTTTAATTCGTTCTTTATAATTTTGGCACTTCACTAAAAACAATAGTCAAAATAATAAATTTCGTTGTTTGATCTTTTCAAAAATTTTAAGTAATTAATTTGATGAGAGACATGTGTACATGCATTTCTTCTCGATCCATTTTATATATTTTACATCCGTTGATCTCCACCAATTGCATTCACCATTTTCGCATCAAATTGAATATATCAACTTCAAGAAAGATGTTGACAAATGTTGGTAGTTGGGTTTGTGTTGGAGGTGGATGGAATTTGGCAAGGTCTCAAAAAATTGGTAGCGAATAAGGATATGACAATTGGATAAATCATTTTTTTCATGTTTAATTATTAATATGTTATGATCAGTCAATGAGACTAATGCCTTACTGTTCACGAAATTATTTCTTTCAATTTAAAACTATCGCAAGTGTACGGTTCGTTAATAAGTAATAAAATGGATTAAATGAGTCCGAATATCGTCCCACAGAGATTGATTAGTTCAGTTTTACCTATCGTCGCCTTAACCGACACTAAATTACTAAAGTGAATATGAACCTCCCTAATTTTGGAAAGAAAATCCTAATTATGCAATTTTTATGATTGAATTAAACTAAATATGCAAAACAATATTTTTAACACTCTAAAATGAAATCAAATGTTGAGAACACACCTTTGTTGTAATCAATAGAAATTAAACACTCTAGGATCACGATTTCTCATGCAATTATCACTTTAAAACCCTAGTTTCACAATGTGACAACACACTTCAATTGTGACGAATCAATGTTCCTAAGTATATCCAATACTCTCTCTCAAGATGTATCGAACCTATTTCTACATACCACCTACCCATATTTCTATGACAAGTACATATATAAAAATTTATGCGATTTTATGAACACTTAAAGATTCACGTAGGGCATAGCGGTATATTTCTATCCCCTATCGGGCCCTACGATGATTTATATTATGTCGAACTTATTCCAATTCTCTCAAATGCAAGAATAAATCACCCAAACTCATACAATTACGGGCCCTTAATTGCGGAAACAATAATTGCATATAAATCATTCAAAATAATAGAAATATGTCTTAATGTTAAATTACAAAACTAGAAAATTAAAAATCAAATTACATGGTACATCGATCTCCTAGCACATGAAAATCTAGCCAAACATGGTTAAAATAAAAGAATACATCAGATTTTGGATAAAATGTATCACCAGGTTATGAAATCTTGAGAAATATTGAAACTCTTCGTTTAAATCTTCGTTCTTGCGCTCAAAATCCTTTCCAAGAAGTGTTTTTCTGCCTCCAATACGTTCTGATTCTTTCTGGACGTCTTTTGGTATTTATATCGCGTAAAAATTAGATTACCAAAAGAGTTTCAATAGTATAAGAAAACTGCGAATCGGCCCCAGAACTTGTTCTATGCGACCGCATAGTACATTTCTATGCAGTCGCATAGAGTAAGAAAAAATTCTCGGAAGGCCTCTATGTGACCACATAGACGGTAGCACTATGCGTCGCATAGTGCTGCCAACTATGCGAAATGTCTATTTTGGTCCTTAAACTTTCATTTTTCTTCATTTTAGTCCCTTCGAAATTCCTTCTTCTTCCAATCATCTTGTATCGCTTTCGAGTTCATACTTAGCATATTTTCATTCCCAGGTTGCCTTTTAGTTCAACTTTTGAATATTTGCATCATTAGTCCCTGAACTATCACTTTGCTCCATTTTAGTCTTTTCGGCTCTTTTCTCCTGAATTTCACCATTTCCATATAAACACATACATTGCATGAATTCAACGAGATTAAATCACAATTCAAATATTTTGCTCGTAATTAAGTCATGTTTGTGATCTAAATAAGTGTGCAAAAACACACTTATCAAACCCCCCAAACTTGAACTATTGTTTGTCCTCAAACAAGATAGTGATTTAATTCTGAACAAACATGGCTTAATACCCTACCGTGGCTCAAGATTGGGCTAAGTATTTGACGTTATGAAAATTTATCAGTGCAAAAATGACATCAACCTTTACCTGTTAAATGCATACTTGACGTGTGTGTGAATTCATGCCAACATATCAAATTCATGATGGGTTGAGTCCTGACCCCAAGTGGTCAAATGCATCTTTACTCGCTCAAGAGATACACAACCCCCAAACTTATTCTTTTTACTCAATTATCACGGGGTTGTGTTTTAAAATTAGGAGTTTACATAGTTGTAGTCATCACCCTCTCGTAGTTTGGATTAATCTCACTATCACAAGTTTACATTTCAATAAGTGAAGGCTCTCCCAAGTTTGATTACTTCGACACTCAAGATTAAAATAGGTTACTTGCCTCGCCTCAAAAGTATAGTTTCCTTAACCAAATGTCTAAGGGCTTTTCTTCATGTTATTGTTTCTCTTTTATTTTTCTCACTTTCCATTTTTTTTATTATCATCTTCTCATTTGCTTTCTATATAACCCATATAACGAGCTTTAGACCAGTGACTCCCAAACTAGTTGGTTTTAGGGCACCAGGTTTTAAACCCTTGCAGACTTCTTCACTCGAGTTATAAAGGCTCGATCATATGACTTTTTATTATTATCTTCTCATTTGCTTTCTATATGACCCATTTAGCGAGCTTTAGGCCGGTAACTCTCGGGTCAGTTGACCTTAGGGCACCAGATTTTGAAATATCCTTACAGGTTTACTTGCTCGAATTATAAATACATGAAAAGAAGTGTCTTATTCTCACAAATTAATTTTATGCCCTTATTGTTCTATACATTTAATTTCCAAAACCAACCCCCAATTTAAAATTTTCACCTAATCTTCACCTCACTGGTCTAGGCAATCCACACAATAAAATTCATGCACGGAGCCCCCCTTATCTCAATACTCCCTATAATCGTTTAACCAATTCCAAACTGTCTTAAGGTGATTTACGTGTTAATTCAATATATGGTTATCATTTTTTCCTACTTTACGCTCAAAATCTAGTCATTCACCTAACATGTCAAGCATGAATAGCGTGCATAGATAATGTCAAGTATTGCCTCACAAGTTTTGGTTAATCTATTCAGTACTATATCCAAAGTTTATGAATTATATCAATCTAATAATCACATTATAGCCGGCAAAGCTATCAAGCCCACACAAGCATGCAAAAGTATAATCAATACTTACTCATCAAGTATGCATCATGCAACAATTAGTCAATAATAACGATGGACTGTGAAAATGTAAAATAATTACATGCCGACAATTTGTTTTAAATTATGCAACCATCCCCCAAACTTATACAGTACATTGTCCTCAATGTAAAAATTAAAGTTTAAATGGCATAATTTAAAAAAAAACATGAACGCAAAATAGCAAAATGAAGTAAACAAGACTCTCCTGATCAATACGGTGGCTGTGATGGGAGGCTGGGTCCTGCAGCATCATCTCCAGAAGGGAGAGGAATGCAGGATAAAATCTCTCTCAATAGGTCAGACTGCTGGGTCTGCTCCACATGCATGGCCTGAACCTTGGTCTCCAAGCTTCCTAAACGGTCCCATGTCTCATTCACTCGCCACTGTATACCATCCATCCTGCGAACATACATTCCCAATCTCCCATCAAAGGTACTCATCTCTCTTCTTGCTGCAAGGGACTCACTGTTGGCATTGGATATGAAGTTTCTTATGATTGACATATCATTCTGCACCTGCTGGATAGTGGTACTCATTGCTCTAAATGATTGCTGAAGACTCTACATGTCTCGACTGTGTCCTGTGATAGTGGTAAACATCTGCCTCAATAACTGGGTATCAATGTCAGCAAGTGGTGGAGGAATTTGTGGCATCTCGAAGTTCTCAGCTACTTGTCCTTCCTAAGCCTGTTGCTGTCCGCGTCGCTCGTTTTCTAACTTCTGTTGATGTTTAACTCTAGCTCGGTCCTGAGCCTCTAGTGTAAGGCGCTTGATATGGGGACTTGGTTTTTCTGGTGCTTCCCCAGGCTGAACTTATATGCCTGCAGCTCTACATATCTCACTTATCAAACTTAGGAAAATCAACGAGGTGTGTCTGTCTCCCCATGTACCTATATTCTGTATCTGATTGTAGATGCATGTGGCCAAATCAATCTTGTTTCCCCGAACCCAATGATAGATAAACCCCGCCTTTTGATTTGTGAATGTCGTCCTATGGGATATGGGCTCGATGTTGTGGCATATGAATAACCATAGGATAGCTATAGATGGGGTGAGATCAATCTAATACCAATCTGCAGTCGGTAGAGGCCAAGCATTCTCACGTCCCAATAATACTTCTACAACCTCAATCCAATTGAAATTATATGGGACCGGGACCACAATATTCTATGTTAGCTGATAATAGTCATGAATCACTTCTGGTGAGAACATAATTCAATTATACCGAACCCACGTTTGATGTAGATGATCTGATCTAGGAGTGTCAATTTCTGTATTGAAGTTGGCATAGAACTCTTTCACCAGATTTTTATACACTAGACGCGGTCTTTCAATTACTTTCTTCCAACCACAGTTGTGAATTAAGTAAACTAATTCAAAATCGAGGAAATCTTCCGACTTAACTGGCCTTTCGGGGATGATTGCCCACTCGCAGACAACAATGGCGTAACAGGCTGCTATGTCTGAGGATAGAAATCTCTTGACACCCCCTTCGGGCTCTCTAGTTCGGGCTGTGCCAGATGCGGAACCAACCTTCTCTTTTTCTTTTGATGTTCTCTTTGACGGCATTCTGCAAAGGTAAGAAAAGAGGTATATCAGGCTCTTGACTTATGATAATTAAGAAAATGAGAAAGGATGGCTGTGAAGTGCGAAATCCTCCAAACTTACTTCAAAGTACATATATAACATGTAAAAGTGTAGTGTTCAATGAATGAGTTCAATATAGTATCAACATTGCATAAATATGAGAAGCTCATAAACTGTGGTCCAAACATGCATTTTTTTTTTTTTGAAATTTTGACCCGTGACCAAGTGGGGACTTTCAGCCCCGGGTATCACCGAGAAATATCAATTTTTTTCCTGAGCGACCTCCAGGCACATGAAAGTATCCATATTATTCTAGCTCATATCCGAATTTCAAATCATTTGGGCTTCGTTTGGGTTGTCAAATTAGGTGCCGAAGTGGGTGACGTGAGGTACCGTGATGTGACCTAGCCATGTGCCTTCGTGTGGTCAAATTGGGATTTGGTGTTTTCCAAGCTAATTTCCATGTAGTTCTATAGTAAAACACAAGGCAATTCACATCTCATTAACTATACATGCACAGTTGACAAAAATGCCACAAACATGTCGTTTAGGCGTTTCATCAAACACATCACGTGCATTATATTTCAGCCCTAGGAATCTCATAAATTGAAAAGAGAATCATCCCACAACACAATCATTATCCAATAACATCAATCCATTTCTACCTATTTCCCAATCTCCTCAGTATATATGTATGAATCTAGCACACATTCGGATTCAAAAACCGAACCAAAATTTCAATTGAGAAGAATAGAACAAATTCATACCTTAGAATTGATGAAGTTGTGATAAATGTGTGGAATGCTAGGTGAAGTACTTCGACTAATTGGTGGTGTGCGTGAAATTGGGTAGAACTCGTGCCCTAGAACTCGTCTTGTGCGTGAGTGTGAGGGAGAGGGAATTTTGGGGATGATGGAAGAAAGTAGTGTGGAATAGGTGGGTTACGAGTTTAAGACCTGTAACTGGGTCACTATGCGACCGCATAGTGTTGCACTATACGATCGCGTAGTACAACAATATGGGGCCACTTTGCTTTCAGTAATGGTCTATGCCCGCATAGACCATTTGTCTATGACGTCACATAGATAAACTTTTTTTTTGCCAAATCTGAATTATGAAAAAAAAATCAAAATTACAAGTTTAACCCCCCCCCCCCTCCAAAGCACAACTTAAATAAAATTTTCCCCCGGAGTTGGTTTTCAATTAAAAATTTGACTTGGCTAATATCATTCTTGAAAAATTTAGAAACTTTCAATTCAATGGGATATGTGCTTGTCGAAGGACTTAGCATCAAAACCAATTTATGAAATAAACTTGAAACGTATTCTGAAAAATTTTATGAAGAACGACTTTGTGCATCGAAATGCGTGACTTCACACTCAATCCCCCAAAACAACTTCAATCAACTTAACTCATGCCACCTTATGTGTGTAATGCTTAGACTAGTATGCGTGAAAGATCGATGACCTAACAAAAAAAATGCAAATGCAAAAAATTAAACAGCTCCTAAAATAATGTGAAAAATAAAATAAATCGAAGGATACAGTGGGTTGCCTCCCACCTAGCGTTATGTTATAGTCGATAGCTTGACTTTTCTACAGCTGCTTTATTCTGGCGTCCCGAGTTGAACGGTGGACTTTTGGTTGGAGAAGTCACCACCCAAGTAGTGTTTCAGTCTTGGCCCATTAACAGTGAAGGTATCTTAGTCTCATGGCTGATTTGTATAGCCCCATATGGTAGGACTTTCATGATAATGTAAGGACCCGACCACCGTGATCGTAGTTTTCTTGGGAACAGCTTGAGTCTCGAATTATACAATAGCACTTACTGCCGCACTTCGAATTCTCGCCTCTGAATATGCATGTCGTGCCACTTCTTGATTCGTACCTTGTAGAGTTTTGAATTTTCATAAGCTTTCATTCTAAATTCATCTAACTCATTAAGTTACAGTAGGCACTTTTCACCGGCGACACTCAAGTCCATATTTAACTATTTCATAGCCCAATATGTGCGGTGCTCCATTTCTAGTGGCAGATGGCACGCTTTTCCAAAAACTAGGCGGTATGGAGACATGTCTATCAGTGTCTTGAATGTTGTCCTGTAAGCCCACAATGCATCGTCCAACTTTTTAGACCAGTCATTTCTAGATAAATTCACTGTGACCTCGAGTATTCTCTTCAGCTGCCGATTAGATACTTCAACTTACCCGCTGGTTTGTGGATGATATGAGATAGCAACACGGTGTTTAAAACCATTTTATTCAACGACTACTCAAACTGGCGATTACAAAAGTATTTATCCCCGTCACTGATTATAGCTCGCGGTGTACCATATCAGGTGAAAATATATTTCTTCAAGAACCCAATTACTGCTACCAAGATGTACTGATTTGAGAATGAATGGGGAAAAGGTCCCATGAAGTCAATTTTCCAAACATCAAATATCTCAACTTTCAAAATATTATTCAGTGGCATTTCATTCCTCCTCGAGATATTTCCAGTGCGTTGACATCTGTCACACCTCTTGACAAACTTAAAGGCATCTCTAAATAGTGTAGGCCAGTGGAACCTTGATTGTAGAATCTTTTTAGCTATTTTCGACGTCCCAAAGTGCCCTGCATATGCAGATGAGTGGCAGTGCTTGAGAATCTCATATACTTCTTCCTCAGGTATGCATCTCCTTACTATCTGATCAACCCCTCGCTTATAGAAAATTGGGTCCTCTGGTGACTTGAGTAGTCCGACGGTGGGATGGAACTGGCAAGTAATTGACGATATCTGCGTACCAAGGTGCTTCATCTACTCTCAACATCTGCTCATCTTGGAAGATCTCATTGATGTCCACTAATTCTTTTATCTCCCCAAGCTCTAATCGGGATAGGTGGTCTGCTACTACATTCTCACTGCCCTTCTTGTCTCGTATCTCGATAACAAATTCTTGCAGCAATAGCACCCAACGAATTAATCTCGACCTTGCATCCTTCTTTGTGAGCAGATACTTCAATGCAGCATGATCTGTGTAGACGATGACTTTAGACTCGATAAGGTATGATCTGAATTTGTCAAATGCATATACCACGGCCAACAGCTCCTTTTCAGTGGTGGCATAATTGATTTGCGCATCATTCAGAGTTCTGCTTACATAATAGATCATATGAAAAATCTTGTTCCTCCGCTGTCCTAATACTGCACCCACGGCATGATCACTGGCATCACACATCAATTCAAAAGGCAGTTCCCAGTCTGGTGCCACAATTACTAGTGTTGTCGTGAGTTTCTCCTTTAAAGTGTTGAATGTTGTGAGACATTCCTCATTAAACTCAAAAGTTACGTCTTTCATTAGTAGATTGCATAACGGCTTAGTGATATTCGAGAAATCTTTTAGAAATCTCGTGTAGAACCCCGCATGCCACAAGAAGTTGCGAACTCCTTTAACTGATTAGGCGGTGGTAACTTCTCAATAACTTAAATTTTTACCTTGTCTATCTCAATTCCTTTTGTCGAGATCCGATGCCCGAGTACAATGCCTTCCTACACCATAAAGTGGCATTTTTTCCAATTTAAAACCAGGTTAGTCTCCTTACATCTCTATAAGACCAAATTTAGGTGTTATAGACATTCATCGAATAAAGATCCAAACACTGAGAAGTCGTCCATGAAAACGTCAATAAACCTTTCAATCATATTGGAGAATATTGCCATCATACACCTCTGAAATATGGCTGGAGCGTTGCAAAGACTAAAAGGCATCCTACGATAAGCAAAAGTACCGTAGGGGAAAATGAAAGGGGTCTTCTCCTGATCATCTGGTGCGACAGGTATCTGATTGTAGTCCGAGTGTCTATCAAGGAAGCAGTAGTGTGAATGTCCAGCCAACCTCTCCAACATCTAATCAATGAATGGGAGTGAGAAGTGATCCTTTCGTGTAGCTGCATTAAGTTTGCAATAATCGATGCAATCTCTCCATCTCGTAACTGTTCTGGTGGGAATTAATTCATTCTTATCATTTTTTACCACTGTGATTCCCCTTTTTCGGCACCACTTGAACTGGACTGATCCATGCACTATCTGAAATTGGGTAGATAATTC
The DNA here is from genome assembly GCF_002742605.1 of Olea europaea var. sylvestris. NCBI lineage: Eukaryota > Viridiplantae > Streptophyta > Magnoliopsida > Lamiales > Oleaceae > Olea > Olea europaea. The sequence goes on from NW_019240464.1 coordinate 101,094, forward strand.
CTGCATCCAGTAATTTCAGTATCTCTACCTTGACTACTTCCTTCATGTTCGGATTCAATCTTCTCTGACCCTCTATACTAGGCTTGCAATTTTCTTCCATTAGAATTTTATACATACACAGAGAAGGGTTGATTCCTTTAATGTCAGTTATTGTCCACCTAATCACCGTCTTGTTCTCTCTGAGTATCCTGAGCAATTTTTCTTCCTCCACCTCATTGACTGTGTTCGAAATGATTACAGGAAGTGTATCTGACTCCCCCAAATATGCATATCTGAGATGTGGCGGTAGTTGCTTAAGTTCTAAAACTGGCGATTGCTGAATGGAAGGCAGTGGCTTTGTATTTCCCGTCTCCAGTTCCTCGAAGTGCCTCTTTCGGGTGTATGGTGGGTTGGTCTCCAAAATCCTCGCACATGTTTCAACTTTAAGAGAATCTGACTGAACTGGTTGGGATTGTGCAATGCATGCCTCATAGGCATCAGATGGGCCGTGAAGTAAGAATGTTTCTTGTACTGCCTTGTAATGATGTTAACTTGGTAACAGCTATCTGATTCTGCTGGCAGTTTCATGGCCTTGAATACATTGAACGATATCTGCTCCTCTCTCAATCTTAAGATCAACTGCCCCCTTTGAACATCAATTAACGCTCTTTCTGTTACTAGAAATGGTCTGCCAAGTATCAATGAGACATCATTGTCTTCTTCCATGTCAAAGATAAGAAAATTCGCTGGGAATATGAACTTTTCAACCTTGATAAACACATATTTAATTATCCCTCTGGGATGTGTCAGTGACCTGTCCGCCAACTGAAGTGTCATAGTAGTCGCTTTAGTTTCTCCCAAGCCGAGTTTCCTAAAAATAGACAGAGGCATTAAATTAATACTTGCACTGAGGTCACATAATGCTTTATCGAAATAGACTTCACCAATAGTGCAAGGAACAATAAAACTCCATGGATCTTTCAGTTTTTGTGGGAGCTTTTTCTGGATTCTGGCACTGCATTTCTCCGTAAGCATTTCTGTCTCATGGTCATTCAACTTGCGTTTGTTTGATATAATATCTTTGAGAAACTTCGCGTAGCTAGGAATCTAGAATAGTGCATCGGCTAGTGGGATGTTGATATGGAGTTTTTCGAAGACTTCTAGGAATTTTTTGTACTGTTGCTCAAATTTTTATTTCTTCAACCGCTGTGGAAAGGGAATCGGAAGCTTGTATGGATTGACTGTGATTTTGGCCTTATCCTGTGACTTTTCTGAATTTTCCTTTAGAGTTGATTCCTTTACAACAGTCTCTTCTTCAGTAGGGGAAGATGTCTCTCCAATCACACCCAGTCTCTTGACATGGATTTTAGGCAATTGTACTCCACTTCGAGTTGTAATGGCCTTGGCTTGCTCTTTGGAATTGATTTCTGTGTTACTCAGCAAGTTACCTAGCGTTCTGCCAGTCAATTCGATCGCCAACTGTCCCATCCGAGTTTTCAAATTTTTGATGGCTGCATTTTGATTTTGAAGTGTAGTTTCGACTTTCTCCATGAATTTTCCTATCATATCTTCCAATTGAGGCCTCTTCTCTTATTGTTGAAATTGACCCTGTGGCCTATTTTGATTCTGGTTGCTCCAAGAGAAGTTGGGATGCTTCTTCCAACTGGGATTGAAAGTTTCTCCATATTGATTGTGTTGTTGGCGTTGTCCCCACCGTGCATAGTCTGTTTGCTCAATTCCTTGCATGAGTATTGGGCATTCCGATGTTTTATGCTCAGCTTCACATTCATCGCAATTACTCTTCTTAGCTTGTGCTGCTTGTGATATGCTTTACACCTTGTGATAAAGTGAGTCAATTTTTGCAGATATTGCTGAATAAGTATCCACCGCGTAGACACCTGGAGTTTTCCTTGGAATCACCCTCTCAAAAGACCACGTGGCTGATGTGGCAGCCATTCTCTCAAATCATCAACTGTTCGTGTGGATATTGAGTCATCTGACGCTGAATCCACCATGCTCTTGTGGTATGGAAGTAACCCTGTGTAGAAGAATCGGATTGGGTCATTTTATCAAACCCATGTTGAGGGCACTTCTGGAGAATGTTTTTGAATATGTTCCAAGCTTCATCAAATGATTCGGTTTCTCCTTGACTGAATACTGATATGTCATGTCTCAATTTCGCTATCTTGGCTAGGGAGAAAAATTTTTGTGCAGAATTTGTGTGCCAACTCGTTCCATGTAGTGATACTTGCAACTGGAAGTGAATCCAACCATTCAAGTGCTCTGTCTCGTAGCGTATGTGGAAACAGCCTTAGCCTAATAGCGCCGTTCGAAATCCCTTGGTATCTGAAATGTTGACACATATCCAAAAATCGAGATAGTGTGTATGTGGATTCTCCTTGGCTTTGCCATAAAACTGGTGTCCATTTTGAAATAGTTGTATCACATTGGTCTTCAACTGGAAATTTGGCTGCCCAAACGGTGGATACACTATTCTAAATTGACTTTGAATTACTTGAGGAGTCAATAAATCTCCCAGAATCTCATTTCCTTCGTCCATTACCTCTCCTTCATTAGCTTGAATAATGGGATTGTTTAGTTCGTTAACCATTTGTACTTGTACTTCTCGGTGATCTCTTTGTAGTCGATGAAAGGTGCGCTCGATTTCAGGATCAACTGGAATCAATTATCTTCCAGTCGATCGTGGCATGCAAATCTGAGAAACAAAACCAGTACGAGCACTGAGATTCAAACAATTTAAATAACTAAAATACAAATAAAGAATAATAACCTAAAATAAAAATAAAAACAAAATTATACTAGTAAAATAAAAATTGAAGTTCGGATTAGTGCCTCGAGAAATAAAATTAAACTAAACTCAATCTCCGGCAACGGCGCCAAAAACTTGTTCACGAAATTATTTCTTTCGATTTAAAACTACCGCAAGTGTACGGTTCGTTAACAAGTAATAAAGTGGATTAAATGAGTCCGAATAACGTCCCATAGAGATTGATTAGTTCAATTTTACCTATCGTCGCCTTAACCGACACAAAATTACTAAAGTGAATGTGAACCTATTTAAAACCCTAATTTTGGAAAGAAAACTCTAATTATGCAATTTTTATGATTGAATTAAATTAAATATGCAAAACAATATTTTTAACACTCTAAAATGAAATCGCATGTTGAGAACGCACATTTGTTGTAATCAATAGAAATTAAACACACTAGGATCACGATTTTCCATGCCATTATCACTTTAAAACCCTAATTTCACAATGTGAAAACACACTTCATTTGTAATGAATCAATGTTCCTAAGTCTATCCAATACTCTCTCTTGAGATGTATCGAATCTATTTCTACATACCATCGGCCTATATTTCTATGACAAGTGCATATATAAAAATGCATGCAGTTTTATGAACACTTAAAGATTCACGTAGGGCATAGCGGTATATTTTTATCCCCTATCGGACCCTACGGTGATTTATATTATGTCGAACATATTCCAATTCTCTCGAATGCAAGAATAAATCACCCAAACTCACACAATTACGGGCCCTTAATTACGGAAACAATAATTGCATATAAATCATTCAAAACAATAGAGATGTGTCTTAATATCAAATTGCAACACTAGAAAATTAAAGATTAAATTACATGGTACATTAATCTCCTAGCACATGAAACTCTGGCCTAACATGGTTAAAATAAAAGAATACATCAGATTTTGGATAAAAGGCATCATCGGGTTACGAAATCTTGAAAAATCTTGAAGCTTTTCATGTGAATTTTCATTCTTGCGCTCAAAATCCTCTCCAAGAAGTATTTTTCTGCCTCCAATATGTTCTGCTTCTTTCTGGACGTCTTTTGGTATTTATATCGCGTGAAAATTAGGTTACCAAAAAAGTTTCAGTCGTATAAAGAAACTGCAGAATCGACCCCAGAACTTGTTCTATGCGACCAGATAGTACATTTCTATGCGGTCGCATAGAGTAAAAAAGAAATTGAGAAAAAATTCTCGAGAGGCCTCTATGCGAACGCATAGAGGGTAGCACTATGCTGTCGCATAGTGCTGCCAACTATGCAAAATGTCTATTTTGGTCATTGAACTTTCGTTTTTCTTCATTTTAGTCCCTTTGCAATTCCTTCTTCTTCCAATCATCTTATATCGCTTTCGAGTTCATACTTAGCATATTTGCATTTTTAGGTTGCCTTTGAGTTCAACTTTTGAATATTTGCATCCTTAGTCCCTGAACTATCACTTTGCTCCATTTTGTCATTTTTCGACTCTTTTCTCCTAAATTTCACAATTCAACGAGATTAAGCCACAATTCAAATATTTTGTTCATAATTAAGTCATGTTTGTGATATAAATAAGTGTGCACACACTTATTACTTACTAACACACGTAAATTTGGAATTATATTGGGATAATAAAAAGAGGAGAAAAGGATAGACATACACTGCAACATGTTGATAAGTTGGGGACCAATGCTTAATTTGTTCCAATAAAGCAATAAGGAAAGACTTGATACATAGAATAGAGCCAAAGGGTAATTAGGTCAAAGTACAGCACGTTAAAGTCGGTCATATCCCTTCTATATATACCCAGTTACCCCTCAAGGCGACGCCTCGCCAAATTGCTTTATTGTTTACGCGTTCGATAGTTCAAGTTTGGGTCGACGAAACCCTAACCCTAGGCTTCTGAAAAATCTACGGAAATTCATTGTATAAATCATTGATTCGCGCTTGTTTTGTAGATCTTTAACACATACCCGGTATTTAGTCATCAATTACTTGATTCCTTGTCCTTTTTTCGGGAAATCTTCGATTCGATCTTGAAAATATGTCTCGCTGCTTTCCTTACCCACCACCAGGGTATTCACTGAGCAGAGCCGGGAATGAGGCCTTGATCGAATCGATTAAGGTTTGTTTGACAAACACTGAACGTCGATTGATTTGAATGGGTTTATGTATGAGCATGGTTCTCGCCGGTGTAATTTTGTGGGTTTCTTTAAGTATGACTTCGACATGTAAATACCAACAAATAGTATCGGGCTGCGCTTGTTTAGGTGTACAATTTAGTATTAATTCTAATAATTGGGTTTCGTAGAAGTCAAATTCTAAATCTGTATGCATCATGAATTGGGATTTTGTAGTTAATGCTCTTTTATATGATTTTTTCGATGCATAAAATGAATCCCAAAGCCAAACCTGATTTTCATATTTATTATTTCTTGATTATAATTGATGTGGTTTTTGTAGCCTATGTTGATGGATACACATTTGGGTGGTTCTGAAGTTGATATGGTTTTTCTAGCTGATATCAATGGATGTTGTAAAGAATTTTCAGCATATGGATTGATCAACCATTATGAAAATAGAAAGGTTGTAATAATTTGTTTGTGAACAATTGGGTATTAAGGTGATTATCCCATCTTGTTTGTGTTAGACGTTGATTGGTTAAGGTCTTATTGCTCTGGGAGTAAGAATATTTAGTTCCAAGAAATGCTGTATGTTGAATTAGACTGGTGAGATCCCTGCTTACACTCTGTGAAAGATATTGAGTAATATTGGAACACGTGGAATTTGAATTAACAAAGGCTTTTTTAACTGGTTAGTAATAAAAATTTTGGTGTGTGTAAATAAAATTGCTTTATAGAGAAAGCTCTTTGAGCAATTGAAATGTCATGAAGAAACTTAAGATTGATTCAGTATTTATCTGGCATTTTAAGGTTTATTTGTGATAAAGATATTTGTTGTGTGGTTAGGAATTGAATTTTGAAAGCCCTTTTGAAAATGATGAAGTTGAAATATTTAGTTTGTGAACGGTTGGTTAGTAAGGTGATTATCAAATTTTACTTTTGTTGGATATTGGTAAGTGAGGATCTTATTGCTCAAGAGCAAGAGTTTTTTGGTTCCAAGAAGTGCTGGTTCAGAGTGGTGTTTTTCTTGCTTACACTCTGTGGAAGATATTGAGGAGTGGAATAGGTGGAATTTAAATTAATAAAGGCTTGATTATCTGATTAGCAATAAAAAATTAGGCTGTCTGGTGTAAATAAAATTACTCAAAGAAAGAAATTTCTTGACCACTTGAATTGACATGAAGTTACTTTAAGATTGATTCGGTATTTGTCTGGCATTTGGTTCAAGGCCAAAAGAGATTTGGTGTGTGGTTAGGAACTGTTATGATCAGGTGTGGGAAGTTGGACGTACTTTTTAGATATGGACTATACTAATGAGATCGTGGATTGGTGAATGCTGGTTCCTTGTTTGTATGGGTAATTTATCTGGAATGTATTTTCTTATGTAGTAGAATATTTATCGAACAAATAATTGCACGTTGAGTTTTATTTTGTAGGTTTGACGGGTTTGTTAGTGTTTGAACCCTTGTAAGGTCTTTATTACTACAAGATGATGTAAATGCAAAAATTGGTCAATGCACTTTTCATTTTTTGAGAAATTTCTTTCACTAAGCAGACTGTTTCATTTTTTTTTTTTTTTATGGATTTTGTTTTTTGATGGTGGCTTAATCAGCCTTTTTCTCGTCAAGGTCTATCCGTTTATCAATTTTTTGTCCTCTTTTTCTTTATCTTCTCTATACAGGAACTTCGGTTTTCCGAAGGGGAAAAAAAAAAAAAAAAAAAAAGAATTCCTTTTATCACTGCTTTCAAATCTATTTTTTTTATCCATTATTGTTCTTTTGAATTTAAAAACTGTTTGCTTTGGATATATTTTGTGTTTTATCAAGACTATGAGATTGTGCACTTGTCTCTTTTTTTTTTTTTGGGTTTAAATTTTGATTTGATGAGTCATAGGAAGCTTCTTTTTTTACTTTTTATTATTATTATTTTTTAATGGAACCCAGTTCATTTATAATTTTTTATGGCACATTACTGCTTTAGATAGAGGTTTTATAAACTCCCAGAAACTTTAGGAAGTTGTCCTTAATCGTTCTTTTTCAAATTATGATAAATGCTAGATTCATTCTCTATAACTTTGTCTTGGAACCCCATGTTCAATAGGGTATATTTGTGTTGAGTTGTGGGAAGACCGATGTTCGTCCTAGATTCTCGTCTGTTGTGAGGATGTATGGCATATGAGTCTGAAGCTTCAAAAACATTACTTTAAATTGCAAAATGTATCGTGCTTAGGTCTCTGTTTCATATCCCGGATTCGTTAGATATATGCATTGATGGTCCTCAATACTAAAGTTGTTATTCTGGTGCTTTAAAGCTCCAAAAGGAGAGGGAGAAGTCAAACGAAGAAAGGAAGAAGGAAAAGAGAAGGGAGAAAAAAGAAAAAAGGAAAGAGAAGAAGGGGAAGACAAATGAGAACTCTCGTGGTAAGTCTCATAATGTCGACAATGCTTGTGTTGGGGAAAACATTTGGATGGATTCAAGAGGTGGGCTTCTCCACAAGGGGAAAAAAGCTGAAATTGAACAGTTGGAAAAGAGCAGTCTCACTGAAGAGCTTGAGCAACCTGTCTGTTCTCGCATTCCCAGCTCTTCGTCTGAGAGCACGGAGAACAGCAACAAGAGGAAGAGGCGTACCTCGTCCATAGGTGGCAGCAACAGTCTTGGTAAGGTTTTCCCCTTTGACAAAATTTATCTTTTCTTTTTCCAGGAGGGACGTATATTTTGAGCTTCCTCTGGTCCTTATCTTAGTCGTTATGGTCGAGGAACAGGTAACATTATCAAGATCCGATTGCCTTCAAGGAAGAAGAATGAACCTGATGCTTCGTTCAATAAGCCACAGCTTTGCTCTACATCTGGAAGGATGGATATTCCTGTGCAACGGAAGGATGAAATTGCTGTCAGAGCTAGCCGAGGAACAGTTTGCTCCACTTCACAGGGAACGCATAACCTTGTTCGAGGAGTTCCAGCTGGAACTGACAAAGAGCTGGTTTTTTCAGCTTCTAGGCAGACGGAGGCTGCTGCTCATGTCAAACTGGGATCTTCATTTGGGGCTAGTGCAGCATTGACTCCAATGCAGAGACTGGAATTACAGTATAAGAACTTAGTCGAGAATTGGGTTCCTCCCGATCTCCATACTTTGGCGAATGATCTTGATGATCAAGAATGGCTCTTCCAGAGAAAGGATAAAGATGTGTGTGCAGTAAAAAGAATCAGATCCAGCGCAGATGCTATATCCTGTTCTAACAGCTTGGCATTGTGGCCTCAATCAAGATACTTGCCTGATGCCGATATTTGTGCATTGCCTTACGTGTTCCCATTTTGAGTTTGCACAAAGCGTGGTTCATTGCTGTCAGAGGATGGTTTAGATCTGCTTGAAAGGTATGGTGGTTGGTATGACCATCTATATAGCAGCATCTGCTACTGCACTGCGGATGAGGCCTCTATAATGCTTCTTCAGAGGCCATAGTAAGATGATGATCCACCGGTATCTAATTGCAGATGGTATATGTTAGCATATGAAGATATAATGAAATGGTTCAAGTATGCAAGTGGATATTTTTCATCTAGAACAGGGCAGCAGACTCCATTCCTTTCGGTGGCTCTCGTATCAAGGATCTTGTTGTTTTTATTGATGCTATTACACGTGATAATATTCTTTTAATGGCATCGGGTGCATTGAAATTTCTTTTGAATCTGTACGGACATGTTATGAAATGACTTTGGGTGAGTTTATGACTCGAATAGGCCTATTAATATGACTTAAATAAAAATTATTGGTTATGATCTGAGTTAAAAATTATCGTGACGCGTACCCACTGGGTAAATCAATTAATTGAAAATAAAGAAATATAGCAAAAACAAAGCTGTCTTTGCCATTCTTGTATGACAAAAACTCAAAACACGTCACACCAAAAGCAAATAAAGCGTGTTATCGAGGAACGTTGTGCAAGAAATTGCATACCATGAACAGAAATTAAGCGTGTTTCCGATCCCAAGCATATGCGATGCTATAAACTTCGCCTTATTGAACAAGCCATGACAATATAACCTAGTCAGTGGAGGCCATTTGACCAAGACTTGCCTCTCCTTGGAGAAGATTGGTCATTTTCTATTTTGACAAGCTGGTTTCCAGTATTACAAAATGGAGCAGGCCTTTCGTCCTTTTTTCGTCTTCCTCTCTTGCTTCGGTGGCTGGAGGACTACCTTAATTGCTGCATCGAATACGGCCTTCACATTCTGCACAAATACATAGCCATCATGAGAACCAATAAAGAGGTTGCAGTAACCTGCTGTGTTTTTGAACTACACTCGATGTAGTTTCTTGAGTTCTTCTCCCTTGAAGGAAATGACACATGGTTGAAACTTACAGAGACCCCAGAATAGCAAAGGGGAGAGAGAAATTGGGGATGCCATCTTACTCGAGATGGACTCATGAGCACTGCTCCAGGATGATCTGCAAAATACAGCTTATCATCTCTAAAATCTTTTAAGGGAAGGTATCATCAATGTAACGACGCCCACCTTGAAATGAAAAGACGTGTGAGCATTCGAATTCCGAATAGTATATCACAAAATTATTATTTATCTTCTTCTTAGGTAGTTTCAATCTTTTCAAGAAGTTCATTCGAAAGCAGAAACCAAGGGCTATAAATTTGGGAATATGCCATTTGTACATTAATGTTGACATTGTAA
>NW_019240464.1:117404-118825 GCF_002742605.1 Olea europaea var. sylvestris
GTTAATATAGTTGGAGCTTCTTCTTCCTCAAAGCTTCTCTCCTTTTTAGTTAGGGTTTATAGTTACCATCTCTCTCTGATTAACTATATTATTAACAGAATATATGGCGACCTAAAAAAGAATGCAGTCCAAAATACTAGCTGCCTTAACTCCAAAGGATGTGTAGATGTGGTAGTGGATTGCACCCTTTCATTCAAAAAGTTAAAAGGTGGTGAAAAATCACCAATAATGCACTACTTTAGCATAGAACCCCCACAAGCATAATAGGATTGATAGGATAAAATCAAAATCAAAATCAAAATCAAAATGTTAAAATAATTAAAGAAAAAACATACAAGGATTCCTACTGTTTTTATTAACAATTTTTAATATTTTAAAATAGAACTCAAATATTTAATATATACTTAATAAAAATCTTAAATAGAATTCAAAGGTCAGTTTATCAAATTTGTATAAGAAAATTGTAGTTTTACACGGCAGCACAGAATCAATCAAAAATAAAAAGAATACATATAATTGAAAAACAATTCGATAAAGGCAGCTTGATGCAGGCTTATTATCAACCAAATATTAGAACTCTAATGCTCACATGGGATGAATCTTTTATATATGTTAGGTGTATATTTGTTCATTTGCTATGAGATAGTTTTTGTGACCTCATATTATATTAAATTGAAATTCGATTTGATACAGTTTATATTATATTAACCATTTGAGTAATCTTAAAATGCCTTTTCTTGGATTGAATATTCATTTCTTACTTTTACAAATTAAAAATGTTCAAACATTTTACTAAGAGAGATAATTTGTCCATGCATCATCTCGCCCAAATTTGGAAAGCAAGAAATGTTAAAAATAAGAAATTGCAACATTTATTGATGCATTTTTTTAGAAATTGAAAAGATATATATAGGTAAATCACAACCCTCAGGCTTGAGGCATTTTTATATCTAAAAGCCTTAATTTATGCACCCCATCAAAAAACACAGGAGGTGATCACAAACTTACATTTAGCAGAATTCAAGAACACAACAAAAAAGAAGAAAATAGAAGTGTAGATCATAACAAGATTGCAACTAACAAAGCCATACTTTTAGCATCTGCTTTTTAATTTAATTCCACACTGATTAATCACATCATGGAAGTCTAAGAAGTCGCCGGAGATTGTCAGTAGCACCGGTGTCGATCCCGGCAGCCTGGGCATTGCAGCTGAGCTTTGGCCTCAATGAAAAAGTGGGCAAAGGCAAACTGCTTGGTGGTGGAGATATTGTGAACACAACTGAACCAGAAAACTTGCCAATCTGTTCAATTTCAACACCTTTAACTTTAATACTTCCAACACTGTTAGTACTAATTTTATTGGTATTACCTGATGATAGAGAAGATGAAATTTTTGTAATATTTTTTGGCAGATCTTTAGG
>NW_019240464.1:122664-124274 GCF_002742605.1 Olea europaea var. sylvestris
TTTTTTTTTGAAAATTTTACTCGTGACCAGTATTATAAAAAGAGTAAAGCATGATTAGACGTGGAAACCAAAACTTCAAACTTTATAAGCCTAGGCGAAACCTGGACTTAAAAAAGTTTTATTATTTTTAATATTATTTCAAAATTTTAATCATTTTAAAAATCATTAATAATTAAAATAATATATACGAAACATTTTAAATTATATATAAAATACTGCATTTATTTACTAATTCTTATAATCAGTCAGTTATACAATTTTTTAAGTTCTCGAAAAGTAAAAACTAGATTATTTTTTATAGTTTTTAGCTTTTAACTAGACAAGTTCTATTTGAAAATTTATAACATTCTTACATTTTTTACTTTTGTATAGATAAAGTTATTGAAAAATTCGAAATTAAAATCAATTAAAAGACGTTTAAAGAAAAACTAATAAAGCACCACTACGCACTTATTGTCAAGATGTAGCGTTTAACCCGAACCTTGCTCCTAGGCACTGCTTAAACAGGCTTTTTATAATACTGCTCGTGACAAGGTAATGATTCTTAGATTTACTTGCCTTATCGAAATGAGACGTTTGACACCGACCTTATTCAAATATATTGACATTGAAAGATTTACAAAGATTTACAATAAGTGGGCGTAAAATATTACCTCAACGGAATTGAAACGGAAATACAAATCTCATTATTTACATATATGATGAACTAATAATTTTTATGTTTGATTTTGCAAATTTAAAGATGAAAACATGCAGTGTTTTTATTTATAATAAGCATCCTATTATTCTTTATTTTCATCACATTATTAGAAGATTTTCCGACATGTTAATAATGAGGCCTTTCGTCCATTCAATTTCAGTCAAGATTATTTTAACCACACATTTTATGTGACTCACAATTATTATTATTTTTTCGTATTTTGATCACGCATTCTCCAATAAAAATCATTTTTCTTTAAAAAAATTGCCGCCGAACAATTTAAGAAACATGCAATAAAAATGTATTTAATTTAAAAAGCTTAACAGCTATATTATATTATACACTGAGAAATGCGGCTTAAATTTAATTTTGTTTCAACATATAGACAGATCTAATCTCCTATCCATTGTAGGTGCCGCAAACATGTGATGTTTTCGCATCAACAGTGATGTATGGCATGACAACACCATATATTGTCGTATCCTCACTGGACATTATCAAACATCAGCGGATGAGCCTATAGATTAATGGCCAAGTAAGGTTATTTAAATTATGTTACTAGTGCAAAATTTACTTATTTTTATCCTCATACTTATCTATTCACTTGTGAATAAATGTTTTATAAGCTATTATTCAAACTTAAGAGTAAGTGTTTGGACTCTAATTTTGGTCCCACGTTTCTCCAAGTTGAATTTGCTACCAAGCAATTCACCAACAAAGACATAAAATCTGCATGACCAATAATATAGGAAAGTTGTTCACATCCTTGAACAAAGAATATGACTAGACGATTAAGGTATGTTTTATATTGTTTCCCTGTAAGACAGGGTGGCGGGATTTGTCCTCCACCGCCGAAAGTAATCTTCTTTTTCCACAACTCTACGATTCGTATGCCATGTAAAAATGTATG
>NW_019240464.1:143165-145215 GCF_002742605.1 Olea europaea var. sylvestris
TATTATAAATACATAAAGTAAATTGTGGCTGATCACTTCAAATTATAACTTTTCATGCTATTATGGTGGAAACGAGATTTATTCGGCATGGATTTTGTACTGCCTTTATGGGAAGTTATCTGTTGAATGTTGAAAATGATGAAGGAATCATAAGAGCTTGATTACGTATAAATGATTACATGTGTCAAACTTATTAAAGGCAGTAAAAGATGGGAAAGGCAGAAACTGGGAACCATATGATGGCCGATTTGTAATTTTGGTGCCTTTCTATTGATAGCCATTTTATTCAGAATCTATATGCATATTCATATGATTCTCTTTTCTCGTAAACTGTGCATACATATATTTCAATTGCATGACCATGGTTAAGAAAGGGATTTGGTGGTTGTTTTCATTATTTGATCTATGTTCCACCAAGAAGATGACTACCACTATATAAATTATTGGCTAGGAGCAAACCCGCAGTGGTAAGTAAAATGAAACTTGGTTCATATTGTTTTAGGCATGGACTGGAATGTTGAATGCCACCAGTGTACCATGGTTATATTTGGAATGTGAGTTGCTATACTTTCATTTTGGTCATGATGAATTGGATGCATAAATATTGGAAGAATGCATTTGTTGAAAGTGTGTGAATTTCCCTGACTATTTCTTTGCAAAGGAAAATTCTAAAGTATTAGAATTTTATGAAAGAAAGTATGTGAACTTTCATGATCATTTCTTCTACTAGAAAATTAAGAATGACACGATAAATTTGTTTGATTGTTCTCATGTCTTGTGAAAACTCATATTAACTTGAGTTAATGTTGATAACCTCACTTAATCGTATGGTATTAAGTGAGATGACTTTATGTCAATTATATTTTCATAAAGCATGACAGAAATGTGACTTGTTCTAGTAGAAAGTGCTTGTAAAATTATTGGGACATGGAAACTTCTTATAGAGCACAATTTGTGTCTTTTCATATGATTGTGATAAAATGTGAATAAGGTAAACATATACCTTATTATTTGATAAAGGTGAACATATGCCTTATGATGTTATCTTGTGAAAGTGACAAAGTGCAAGTCTTGTGAAACGAAAAGTCTAGTCTTATTCATTATTGAATTTGACTACAATCGAGAAACCAAAGGCAGATGCCTTGATCAAATTGAGTGACCAAAATTAAAGATAGTGGAATGAAGTTTACTATGACTTAACGACCACTATCTAAAGAACTTAAAACTTTCACGAAGATCATTCAAATGACAAGAAAATTGAATTGTGACAGAGTTGATGAACTCTAAGTTCAATTACAATCCTAAATGTGGGGTTGACCTATTAAGGAACTCTAGTTCGAGTAAAAATGTGGGGGTTAACTTTAATGATTGAGAACTTATATGAGAAGGTCAAAGATTGTGGATGCAATAATATTAAATTGCATATGAGTTCCTATTTGAGGAATCTTGGGGGTAATTTAGTTTAAAAAGTTACCGTATCCTTTACCTTTTAATCATAGAAATACATCTATGATGGAGAAAGGTAGAGAAGGCCTTGTATTTTTAAGGATGAAACACACTAAATCTAAAGTGGATGAAATGGGTAAATGCCGATTGTGGCGCTTGCAAAACCAATGGAATATTTAAAGAATATTCATTGAAGATCATTGTAATGATTCAATGATGATAAGTGAATACCTAAGTATGAAAATATCCACAAATAAAAGTGATTGACTAGTGTAATGACTTGATGGAAATCATCCAACGGTATTTTGAAAATCAATAAGGTTTTAAAGTAAGTGGGAAGCATGTGGCTTCTTCGTAGTGACGAATTGTATCTATCAAATGAATCGATCGTTGGCTAGCTCTATTTGATAAGATACTGAGTCACATATAATGAAAGTTTAGACATATGAGTTTTAGACATGACTTCGCAAAGGAAATTATCAAAGATGAAATAATTTTTATAGAGAATTTAGCAGATTCTAAAACTAGACCACTAAATAAATATTTAGTGGCGTCTATTTCGAGTAGGATGGGGTTAAAACTCTTAAACTAAAAAGGTCCACTA
>NW_019240465.1:0-1764 GCF_002742605.1 Olea europaea var. sylvestris
AAAAAATTCTAAGTTGCAAATGCTGGCCTCTAGGTTTGAAGAAATTAGGATGAAGGTTAATGAATCGTTTGATGAATTCTACGCCAAATTGAATGACATTGTTAACTCGAGCTTTAATCTAGGTGAGAGGATTCCCGAGTCCAAAATTTTGAGAAAGGTTCTTAGTTCCTTGCCCGAGAGATTTAGACCTAAGGTTACAGCTATTGAAAAGAGCAAAGACCTGGACACAGTTATGATAGAAGAACTAGTAGGATCCCTTCAAACCTATGAACTCACCATTTCACAACCTAAGAAAAACAAGTCCATAGCCTTGAACATCGTTAAGGAAGAGGAGCCTGAGTCATCTGACATAAAAACCCTTAGAGATGAGGAGATTGCATACTTTTTGAAGAAATTCCAGAAAGCCTTAAAGGGCAAGAAATGACCCTAAGAGAAAAAGAAAGGAGCCCCTAGTAAATTCCAAAGAGAAAATAGTGATAAACCAACTGCTAGGAACCCTGGTAAGAAATCTCAAGTGGTTAAGTGCCATGAATGTCAGGGATTTGGTCACTATAGGAATGAATGTCCTAGCTTTAAGAAGAATCTGAAGAAGGGAATGAGTAAGGCACTAGTTGTGTCATTGACTGATGATGATTCAAACTCAGGTGAACAAAGTGATTCTTTGAGCAGTGAAGATGAAAAAGGTTATATGACATTTGTGTCTACAATTAAGAGTGAGTTAGATAAGGAAAGTGAGAAGGTTGAGGAAGATGTGCAGAGTGAGAAATCTAGTGACGATAATGAGGATGAGGCGGATACATACGAGGCTTATCAACTTCTGTTTAAGGAGAGTCTTAAGATCAAAAAGGTAAATAAGGCCCTGCTCAAGAAGGGAGACGAGCTTGAGAGAGAGAAAGAGAGACTCACGAGTGATCTTCAGGTTTCATCTAAAAATCTTAGTGAGTTGAAGTGTGTAAATGAGAGGTTAGAGGACAAAGTTAGAACACTTACTTGTGAATTAGAGAAATCTAGTACTCAACTGCAGTCTTTTATGAGTGGGACTAAGAAACTGGACGACCTGTTAAGTATGAACAAACCAGCCAGGAATAGGCAGGGTCTAGGTTTTGTGAAGAGTGATAGCAACATTACTAGTTCATTCAAGACTACTTTCGTACCTGTTTTCAACAAGTCTAGTAACTCAACAAATCCTGAGTCCAAAAATAAGAGTGCCACTGAACCGAATCCCATTAGAGCCCGTAAGATTTCGACACCTAAAATTCAGCCTCAACAATCACATGGCTTTGAACTTAGGTTCATTCCCACATGTCATCACTGTGGAGACTTAGGTTACACAAGACCTAGGTGTCGTAAGCTAGCCAATAGGAAAAAAGTCAGGATATCCCTACTTAAGTAAGCCTCTTTTCAAATCAGGTTAGTCACTTAACTGAGATGGTGACAAAATTGACTAGGATCACCTCGACCTCTAGAAAAGTTTGGCTCAAAAAATTGGATGTGGCTAGGCTTAGTGAGAATTTGAATTGTTTTGTAGTTCATGTTGCTTATAAGGCTCAAAATACATGTATGTGGTACATTGATAGTGCTTGTTCTAGACACATGTGTGGAAATAAGGCCTTATTCTCTAACTTTGATGATTACAACGGTGGTGTAGTTACCTTTGGAGACGGAGCTACGGCACCCATCTGTGGTAAAGGCTCCATTCCCATATCTGGACTTCCTACAATATCCAATGGCTTTATGTTGAAAGTCTTAAGTCCAACCTGTTGA
>NW_019240466.1:0-1764 GCF_002742605.1 Olea europaea var. sylvestris
ACGAAATTGCCCCCGGCGCGATTTTTATTTCCGATCAACCTTCCAAATTTAAGCCCATTCCGACACAGTCGCGAAAAAAGGCGGAATTGCCACGGCGCGATTTTTGTTTCCGATGAACCAGTCAAATTTTAGCCCATTTCGACACAGTCGTGAAAAATGACAAAATTGCCCCCGGCGCAATTTTTATTTCCGATCAACCTGCCAAATTTAAGCCGATTCCGACACAGTCGCGAAAAAAGACGAAATTGCCACGGCGCGGTTTTTGTTTCCGATCAACCAGTCAAATTTTAGCCCATTTCGACACAGTCGCGAAAAATGACGAAATTGCCCCCGGCGCGATTTTTATTTCCGATCAACCTGCCGAATTTAAGCCGATTCCGACACAGTCGCGAAAAAAGACGAAATTGCCACGGCGCGGTTTTTGTTTCCGATCAACCAGTCAAATTTTAGCCCATTTCGACACAGTCGCGAAAAATGACGAAATTGCCCCCGGCGCGATTTTTATTTCCGATCAACCTGCCGAATTTAAGCCGATTCCGACACAGTCGCGAAAAAAGACGAAATTGCCACGGCGCGGTTTTTGTTTCCGATCAACCAGTCAAATTTTAGCCCATTTCGACACAGTCGCGAAAAATGACGAAATTGCCCCCGGCGCGATTTTTATTTCCGATCAACCAGTCAAATTTTAGCCCATTTCGACACATTCTTGAAAAATGAGGAAATTGACCCCGGCGCGATTTTTATTTCCGATCAACCAGTCAAATTTTAGCCCATTTCGGTACAGTCTCGAAAAATGACGAAAATGCTCCCGGCGACATTTTTATTTCAGATCAACCTGCCAAATTTAATCCCATTCCGATACAGTCGCGTAAAATGACGAAATTGCCCCCGTCGCGATTTTTGTTTCCGATCAACCAGTCAAATTTTAGCCCATTTCGACACAGTCGCGAAAAATGACGAAATTGCCCCCGGCGCGATTTTTATTTCCGATCAACCTTCCAAATTTAAGCCCATTCCGACACAGTCGCGAAAAAAGGCGAAATTGCCACGGCGCGGTTTTTGTTTCCAATGAACCAGTCACATTTTAGCCCATTTCGACACAGTCGTGAAAAATGACAAAATAGCCCCCGGCGCGATTTTTATTTCCGATCAACCTGCCAAATTTAAGCCCATTCCGACACAGTCGCGAAAAAAGACGAAATTGCCACGGCGCGGTTTTTGTTTCCGATGAACCAGTCAAATTTTAGCCCATTTCGACACAGTCGTGAAAAATGACGAAATTGACCCCGGCGAGATTTTTATTTCCTATCGACCAGTCAAATTTTAGGCCATTTCGACACAGTCGCGAAAAATGACGAAATTTCGCCCGGCGCGATTTTTATTTCCGATCAACCTGCCAAATTTAAGCCCATTCCGACACAATCGCGTAAAATGACGAAATTGCCGCCGGCGCGATTTTTGTTTCCGATCAACCTGTCAAATTTTACCCCATTTCGACACAGTCGCGAAAAATGACGAAATTACCCCCGGCGCGATTTTTTTTCCGATCAACCTACCAAATTTAAGCCCATTCCGACACAGTCGGGAAAAAAGACGAAATTGCCACGGCGCGATTTTTGTTTCCGTTCTACCAGTCAAATTTTAGCCCATTTCGATATAGTAGTGAAAAATGACGAAATTTCCCCCGGCGCAATTTTTATTTCCGATCAACCAGCCAAATTTTAGCCCATTTCGACACAGTCGCGAAAAATGACGAAATTGCGC
>NW_019240467.1:0-1764 GCF_002742605.1 Olea europaea var. sylvestris
CGCCCCCCCCCCCCCCCACAATCAACTTAAGCGTATAGATAAGATGGCTCAACATGATATCTATCAAAGCAGAAAGGGATCCTAAGTTCAGGTCTAGCCGTCACCAATTTCTGAAAATTGTGTGGATGTCAGCTCGTTGATGTAAAAAAGAATCTGGTTTGCATGTGAAGGGGCGTGACGATGTGTTGAAGACGTGACTTAAATAAATTAGTTTGTCCTCCCCTTAACTGTTTAAACTTCCAGATGAGGAGCATCAACAGTCTTCTTTAGAATTTCTTTTATATAAAAAGAAAAATCAGCATTAGCTTTCATCTCTATCATGTTCTTGTATAGTGGTAAATGCATTATCCTCAAGTACACATTCAGAAATTTATTTACTCATCATTTACATCTTCTGCAGTTTGATAGGTTCCATTATAATTGTTATCGGGTTCTACTCAGTGATGTGGGGAAAGTCAAAGGAAGTTGAGGTGGTAGACGACAATGTACTGAGAAGCTCTGAATCAAGAACTGAAAATTTCCCTTTGCTACCAGCCAAGGATGAGGAAATCAATGCCTAATGCATAAAATCAAAGTTTGACTCTTCCTCGCTATAAAATGTAGGTATGTGCTTTTCTCCAGGAAAGAAGTTTTGGCTTCTAATAGCAGAAGAAAATTTAATTTATGAGCTCTTTATCTTTCATTATGAGAAAAATTGATATCAAGATGCATGTGGTATCTGTCTTTCTTTTGGTCGAGCATATCAGAGGTTCTTGCAGCACAACTTGACTAACAGAAAAGTTTGAGAATGGATAAGGACCTATCCATTCATCTCAGTCAGCATATTAAGTTATTTTACTCAGCAGAAATGAAATATCTTGAATAAACACAAGATTATCTCCTATTGTTAGTTCGAGTGTTTTTTTTTACTTGCATCATATGTAATGCAGTGAATGATTTATTGTGTATTGTTTGTTTTATTTTTCTATTTCTCATATAAGGGTAATTTGTACTTGTCTAAATAAAATTGTTAAATTGAACAAGTGTCTTGAGTTAGTGAATGGTGCACTTTTATGTTGAGATATAATGCTACTACATTTCTCGTGTTAAATTAGTTGCGAGAACAACAATTCCAATCAACTCGAAGTTGAAACCATATATGTCCTTATAATTTAATTTAAAACGATACATTATTGAGTACACAATTCAAATATTTCGATTGGAGAGATTAAGCAAGAAGCTTAAGATATCATTTGTTATCTTCTTCTTGGCCAAACTGCATACCAAATGTAACCTTAATCAATTATAAATGCACCATAGCGGTGGATTCTATTTCCACCAAATCAAATATTTATGCTTAAACATGAAAAATACTTTGTAAATTTTTCTAACCTGGTATCCACATTAATAACTCAGTTGGCAACCAGAAAAACAGTTAGGATATTCACAAATCTAATTCATTAAGGTTGTGTCATTGGATCTGACAGATAAAAGAAAATAATAATCCAAGAATCTGGTTTTCCATGTAATCCTCTGATTCCAAATGAATCAAGCAATAGTGTCAACTTTCCATCGTTCCATCCACTCTTAAACAGGCTTGATATTTGAAATATGATCCCCACCTCCTCACCCTTGGAAGGCTTTATTTTATTCAAAAAATTCTATGACATGTCCCACAGTAGCAATTCCTGAAGATTCTTCAGATGTTCAATCCCACGAGGTATCATTTCCATTTGATCACAACATGAAACGTCTAGTTTCCCCTGCTCCTTTTGTCAATTTTAT
>NW_019240468.1:0-1764 GCF_002742605.1 Olea europaea var. sylvestris
TGACTGATTGATCGGAAACAAAAATCGCGCCGGGGGCAATTTCGTCATTTTTCGCGACGGTGCCGAAATCCACTAAAAGTTGAATGATTGATCGGACACAAAAATCGAGCAGGGGGCAATTTCGTCATTTTTCGCGATGGTACCGGAATCGGCTAAAATTTGACTGATTGATCGGAAACAAAAGTCGCGCCGGGGGCAATTTCGTCCTTTTTCGCGACGGTGTCGGAATCGGCTAAAATTTGACTGATTGATCGGAAACAAAAATCGCGCCTGGGCAATTTCGTCATTTTTCACGACGGTGTTGGAATCGGCTAGAATTTTACTGATTGATCGGAAACAAAAGTCGCACCGGGGGCAATTTCGTCATTTTTCGCGACGGTGTCGGAATCGGCTAAAATTTGAATGATTAATCGGAAACAAAAATCGCGCCGGGGGCAATTTCGTCCTTTTTCGTGACGGTGTCGGAATCGGCCAAAATTTGACTGATTGATCTAAAACAAAAATTGAGCCAGGGGCAACTTCGTCATTTTTCACGACGGTGCCGGAATCCGCTAAAAGTTGACTGATTGATCGGAAACAAAAATCGAGCCGGGGGCAATTTCGTCATTTTTCGCGATGGTGCCGGAATCGGCTAAAATTTGACTGATTGATCGTAAACAGAAATCGCGCCGGGGGCAATATCGTCAATTTTCGCTAAGGTGTCGGAATCGGCTAAAAGTTTGCGGATTGATCGGAAACAAAAATCGAGCCGGGGGCAATTTCGTCATATTTTGCGACGGTGTCGGAATCGGCTAAAATTTGACTGATTGATCGGAAACAAAAATCGCGCCTGGGCAATTTCGTCATTTTTCACGACGGTGTTGGAATCGGCTAGAATTTGACTGATTGATCGGAAACAAAAGTCGCGCCGGGGGCAATTTCGTCATTTTTCGCGACGGTGTCGGAATCGGCTAAAATTTGAATGATTAATCGGAATCAAAAATCGCGCCGGGGGCTATTTCGTCCTTTTTCGTGACGGTGACGGAATCGGCCAAAATTTGACTGATTGATCTAAAACAAAAATTGAGCCAGGGGCAACTTCGTCATTTTTCACGACGGTGCCGGAATCCGCTAAAAGTTGACTGATTGATCGGAAACAAAAATCGAGCCGGGGGCAATTTCGTCATTTTTCGCGACGGTGTCGGAATCGGCTAGAATTTGACTGATTGATCGTAAACAAAAATCGCGCCGGGGGCAGTTTCGTCATTTTTCACGACGGTGTCGGTATCGGCTAGAATTTGACTGACGCGCCGGGGGCAATTTCGTCTTTTTCACGAAGGTGTCGGAATCGGCAAAAATTTGACTGATTGATCGGAAACAAAAAGCGCGCCGGGGGCAATATCGTCATTTTTCGCAACGGTGTCGAAATCGGCTAAAATTTGACTGATTGATGGGAAACAAAAATCGCGCCGTGGGCAATTTCGTCATTTTTCGCGACGGTGTCGGAATCGGCTAGAATTTGACTGATTGATCGTAAACAAAAATCGCGCCGGGGGCAGTTTCGTCATTTTTCACGACGGTGTCGGTATCGGCTAGAATTTGACTGACGCGCCGGGGGCAATTTCGTCTTTTTCACGAAGGTGTCGGAATCGGCAAAAATTTGACTGATTGATCGGAAACAAAAATCGCGCCGGGGGCAATATCGTCATTTTTCGCAACGGTGTCGAAATCGGCTAAAATTTGACTGATTAATCGGAAACAAAAATCGCGCCAGGGGCAATTTCG
>NW_019240469.1:0-1764 GCF_002742605.1 Olea europaea var. sylvestris
TTCGTCATTTTTCGCGACGGAGTCGGAATGGGGTCAAATTTGACAGGTTGACCGGGAACAAAAATCTCGTCGGGGGGAATTTCGTTATTTTTCGCTACGGAGTCGGAATGGGCTCAAATTTTACAGGTTGATCGGGAACAAAAATCGCGCCAGGGGCAATTTCGTCATTTTTCGCGACGTGGCCGGATTGGGCTCAAATTTGACCGATTGATTGTAAACAAAAATCGCCCCGGGAGCAATTTCGTCATTTTTCGCGACGGAGACGGAATGGGCTCAAATTTGACAGGTTGATCGGAAACAAAAATCACGCCAGGGGCAATTTCGTCATTTTAACGAAGGTGTTGGAATGGGCTCAAATTTGACAGGTTGATCGGAAACAAAAATCGCGCCGGGGGCGATTTCGTCATTTTTCGCGTCGGAGTCGGAATGGGCTCAAATTTGACAGGTTGATCGGAAAAAAAAAACCATGCCAGTGGCAATTTCCTCATTTTAACGAAGGTGTTGGAATGGGCTCAAATTTGACAGGTTGATCGGAAACAAAAATCGCGCAGGGGTGATCGCGACGGAGTCGGATTGGTCTCAAATTTGACAGGTTGACCAGGAACAAAAATCTCGCCGGGGGGAATTTCGTCATTTTCGTGACGGAGTCGGAATGGGCTCAAATTTGACAGGTTGTTCGGGAAGAAAAATCGCACCAGGGGCAATTTCGTCATTTTTCGCGACGGGGTCGGAATGGGCTCAAATTTGATTGGTTGATCGGGAAAAAATATTTATTTAGGCGCAATTTCGTCATTTTTCGCGATGGGGTCGGATTGGGCCCAAATTTGACTTGTTGATCGGAAACAAAAACTGCGCCAGGGGCAATTTCGTCATTTTCACGAAGGTGTCGGAATGGGCTCAAATTTGACAGGTTGATCGGAAACAAAAATCGCGCAGGGGCCATTTCTTAATTTTTCCCGACGGAGTCGGAATGGGCTCAAATTTGACAGGTTGACCGGGAACAATAATCTCGCCGGGGGGAATTTCGTCATTTTTCGCAACGGAGTCGGAATGAGCTCAAATTTGACAGGTTGATCGGGAACAAAAATCGCACCAGGGGCAATTTCGTCATTTTTTGCGACGGTGTCGGAATTGGCTAAAATTTGACAGGTTGATCAAAAATAAAAATCGGGTCAAGGGCAATTTCTTCATTTCTCGCGACGGAGTCGGAAGGGCTCAAATTTGACAGGTTGACTGGGAACAAAAATCTCATCGGGGGCAATTTCGTCATTTTTCGCGACGGTGTCGGAATGGGCTCAAAGTTGACAGATTGATTGGACACAAAAATCGCGCCGGGGGCAATTTCGTCATTTTTCGCGAACGAGTCGAAATGGGCTCAAATTTGATGGGTTGACCGAGAACAAAAATCTCGCTGGGGGGAATTTCGTCATTTTTCGCGACGGAGTCGGAATGGGCTCAAATTTGACAGGTTGATCGGGAACAAAAATCTCGCCAAGGGCAATTTCATCATTTTTCACGACGGGGTCGGATTGGGCTCGAAGTTGACCGATTGATCGTGAACGAAAATCCCCCCGGGAGCAATTTCGTCATTTTTCGCGATGAAGTCGGAATGGGCTCAAACTTGACAGGTTGATCGGAAACAAAAACCACGCCAGGGGCAATTTCGTCATTTTAACGAAGATGTTGGAATGGGCTCAAATTTGACAGGTTGATCGGAAACAAAAATCGCGCAGGGGGCGATTTCGTCATTTTTCGCCACGGAGT
>NW_019240470.1:0-1763 GCF_002742605.1 Olea europaea var. sylvestris
AGAGATACAATCCCATTTAGGAAGCAAAGTGAGGTTCTTGCAATCAACCACATATAGAAGATTTAGAGACGTATATATAATAGTCGAGTTTTCACTTGGTAGGCTGCTCAGACTACGACAAGAAGAAACATCCAACCTTTGAAGGGAGGAGAGGCCTATTTGTCCATTTGGATTTGGAAATAATTTTAGATTTCTACAATCAGATATTTTCAATGTCTCGAGAGACTGTAGCCGACCTAGATCGTTGGCCAATTCCCTCAATTGATCACAATGCGAAATTTTCAGCTCTTTTAAGAGAAGGTCCACTGCCCCCACAAATGAGGAACATAAACCAACTTTTCACACTAGGATATATTCAAAATTTCAAGGCAAGAAAATACCTGCATGCATTCTGCTCATTTGTGCTTCTTATTCTGTTAGGTTCGAATTTCCTTTATTGTGAGACTTTGAATTGATGGGAATGATACTCTTGTCTCTTGGCCATCATTGCTTCTAATTGATATGCAATCACTCTCAGTGGAGGGCAGTAGGGTCACCTCCCACACTAAATTTTAAATCTAAAATTTTGCATAATATTTTCCAAGATTTTGCACAAGAGTTTCAAAAAATTTCTTAATAGTTTTCAATTTTGCCTCCACAATTAAATTTTTTGAAATTTACCACCAACAACTCTAAAATTTTAGCTCTGCCCCTGCTCTTACTATGAATGATGGTCTTATTGATCTTACGTTAGTTGGGCTGCTTAACTTTAGATACTTGAGGAATGGTAGGTGGCCGATCACTGGGATTTGTTCACGTATGACACTAATAAACTCACTCTCAATCTCAATCAACTTATCAAGTTTCAACATCTTCATAGTCCACTTCAAAACTTTTTTACCTCTGAAATCCTTCAATTCTTATGCACTCACGTAAGGTTGGAGGCTTTCTAGCATACTCTCATAATTGATGTTAGTTTCAAAAACATTTTTTGAGGCCGTCTTCTCAGTAGTTTAGCCATCGACTGAAACTCTCCGACAAACTTTTTACTTAATATATTTGGGTTATCTCTGAAATAGACCGTCTTAGCTTCTGCTTCACTATTCACTAATTCAAGATTGTAAATCTCTATTTTGCTTCTAAGTTCTAAAATTCTTCAAATGACCCCACTCTTCTGTTCGACAGTCTTCCTTGTCGCTCACATTAAAACCATTGTAAATTTTAAGAATAGACGACCTTCTAATTTGAGTTTGCATGGGGAAATCTTCATATGCATAATAAATCAGGTGCCTCAAACCAGTCAAGTCTTGTAGTTTTTTTAAGAGTTGTTTAAGGAAGCATTTAAAAATGTTTAAAGCTTGGCATACAGAATCTGGAAATGTTGTTATTTCATTGAACGACACATAAAGACATCTTAAATGTATCAACTTGCCAATTGAGGTTAACCTTCTATTCCTTCTTTGCATAGAACCAGACTGTGCTGCGTGCGATCAATGTGCGTGTATAACTGCTTTTCTCTTTTTGTGATCTCCGGTACTTCTTCTTTTAAGTATTGTAAGGTATCTAACTTGAGGAATGTCATCTCTACTGTGAATAGATTTTGAAACTGAGCATGTAAGATCGTGCATTCATAACTGTATTTTAAGCATTTATTTGGGCTTCTATTCTTTTTTATTTCTATGTAAATTGACCGAATATCTACTTAATTTATATAAATTATGTTAATTGTTGGAAAAGTTCAAACTTGGATACAATTTATGTGAAAAGAGGCTATTTGGAGCTTA
>NW_019240471.1:0-1763 GCF_002742605.1 Olea europaea var. sylvestris
CACAAACAATTCAATTATTGGACAAATAAATTGAAAAGCATGAAAACGATAATAAATATCCAAACATTCAAAAAAATTTAACGTCAATCTAATTATTCAAATAAAAAAAATTCATAACATAGGCTCATCACATCTTTGCAAATTGCAATATAAAAAAATTAGTCAAGCATATTGTTGGAATTAAACAAATAACAAATAGAAGACATCAACAAAAATCGGCAAAACGTAATTAATTTCCCAATGCCTTCCAAACTGCCCCTTCAATCTGCTTCAGTTCCTAATTAATTCCAGCCACTATGCTTGACTTCTCCAAGCTGTTGCCGCCTATTTTTTATTTTTTATTTATTTATTTATTTATTTATTTATTATTATTTTTTTTTTTGCGCTTTTCTTTTATGCTTTTCTCCAGCCAACTGCCAACTTTATTTGCAGCAACCAACTGAAATTTTTGACTCCAAAACAACTCCCCAAAATCAGTTGAAATTGCTCTCAGTTTCGCCGCTTTGCATGTGTATACATATATCCTTTCAATTCTTCATGCAACCGCCGACCAAGCGTATTTGTGTAATTCCACCAGCCGCTTTTTATCCTTCAATTTCTGTCCTCCCTGTTGGAAATTTACTTAAACATGCATAGCGGAATTTAACAAATTTCAATTTCCATTCAGGATTCAACTTTGTATTTAGATAAAAACTGTAATAAGAAATATACATTTACTTGTGATTTGCAAACTCCTTCGCGTTATTTCTTTTCAGCAGCTTGAATCTGCCTCCCACAGCTGTTCAATTGTCCATCCTCCAATAAAATCCACACAGAGAGTAGACTGCAACTGCTAGGGTTTCTTTCTTGTGCTAGCAAGAATAATGAATACCTTATGGACGTCAAACCCTAACTTTGTATATATATAAATCCAAACGAACCCGGCCCAGTCCGATCCAATATTTAATTAATCCAATTATTCAAACCCAGTCCGTGAATTAATTAATCCAATTAATTAATTCGGGATTATAAATAACAAATTCATTTAATTAATTTATCCAACGATTGTTAAATTAATCAATTGACAATTTGCAATCTTCCAATTCTCTTTTGTGTGCGACCCATTAGGTTCCCGACCACGATACCTAACGTCGTGAAATATTATTTTGATCTAATCAAAATTGATAAATTAATACACCCTTTTAATTTATCGTCAATTCACATTCGCCGTCCCTGATTGACATCTAGCAATGTGTCAGGGCAATACATTTGACGGGAAATGTCACGTGGTATGACAAAACCAAATTCGTTCGTTTACCGTGGAACTATTATCCTTTCGTCACTACGATCCGATCAATTACGAGATATGGAATTGTGTCAATCTCGATCATTGATCATATCTTTCACTCCACTATTAAGTCAATATAAATCGAAAACTCCTTTTCGACTTATGAGTACACCTTGGCCAAGGATTTCATCATCGACTTAATTGAATGAAACGCAGATCATAATCTCCTACTATCTAAGAGTGACAAATCCTTTATTAATCAATCACAACCTTCATACGATTCTTGACGTACCCGAACGATGTCGTATTAGTGGCCCCTTTCAGAGCAACATCCAACACCGCCAAAGTATAACTGTCCTCATATAAGGTATCATGACGACCTCAAGTCAAAGGAACAATTCCACTACCGAACGTTAGAGATTAGCCACTGACACTTAGATAGTTATCCATGTGAAATCTCTTAGCGGGTCTCCAATGTTTTGTTCTATAACAAAAC
>NW_019240472.1:0-1763 GCF_002742605.1 Olea europaea var. sylvestris
TTCATTGGCTCGATTCCAATCGAATTAGACTAGCAATTCGCCAAAAATGAACAAACCCGAAGTTATCATGAAATAAAAAATCAGTTTTCATTGGCTCGATTCCAATCGAATTAGTCTAGCAATTCGCCAAAAATGAACAAACCCGAAGTTATCTTGAAATCAAAAACCACTTTTCATTGGCTCCATTCCAATCGAATTAGACAAGCCATTAGCCAAAAATGAACAAACCCGAAGTTATCATGAAATCAAAAACCACTTTTCATTGGCTCCATTCGAATCGAATTAGACTAGCAATTGGCCGAAAATGATCAGACCCGAGGTTATCATGAAATCAAAAACCACTTTCCATTTGCTCGATTCCAATCGAATTAGACTAGCAAGTCGCCAAAAATGAACAAACCCGAAGTTATCATGAAATTAAAAACCACTTTTCATTGGCTCAATTCCAATCGAATTAGACTAGCATTTCGCCAAAAATGAACAAACCCAAAGTTATCATGAAATCGAAAGATATTTTTCATTGGCTAAACTCCAATCGAATTAGACTAGCAATTTGCTAAAAACGAACAAACCCAAAGTTATCATGAAATCAAAACCCACTTTCATTGGGTCGATTCCAATCGAATTAGACTAGCAGTTCGCTAAAAAGGAAGAAACCCGAAGTTATCATGACATCGAAAACCACTTTTCATTGGCTCGATTCCAACCGAATTAGACTAGTAATTTGCCGAGAACGATCAAACCCCAAGGTATCTTGAAATCGAAAAAAACTTTTCATTCTCTCCGTTTCAATCGAATTAGACTAGCAATTCGCCAAAAACGAACAAGCCCGAAATTTTAATAAAATGAAAAACCACTTTTCATTGGCTCGATTCCAATCGACTTAGACTAGCAATTTTTCGAAATGACCAAACCCGAAGTTATCATGAAATAAAAAACCACTTTTCATTGGCTCGATTCCAATCGAATTAGACTAGCAATTCTTCGAAAATGATCAAACCCGAAGTTATCATGAAATCAAAAACCACATTTCATTGGCTCAATTCCAATCGAATTAGACTAGCAATTCGCCAAAAACGAACAAGCCCGAAGTTATAATAAAATCAAAAACCACTTTTCATTGGCTCTATTCCAATCGAATTAGACTACCAATTTGCCGAAAATGATCAAAGCCGAGGTTATCACCAAATCAAAAACCACTTTTCATTGGCACAATTCCAATCGAATTAGACTAGCAATTCGCCAAAAATGAACAAACCCGAAGTTATCATGAAATCAAAAACCACCTTTCATTGGCTCCATTCCAATCGAATTGGAGTAGCATTTCGTCAAAATTGAACAAACCCGAAGTTATCATGAAATCGAAAGCCACTTTTCATTGGCTCAATTCCAATCGAATTAGAATAGCAATTCGCCAAAAACGAACAAGCCCGAGGTTATCATGAAATCTAGACCCACTTTTCATTGGCTCGATTCCTATCGAATTAGACTAGCAGTTCGCCGAAAACGAAGAAACCCGAAGTTATCATGAAATCGAAAACCACTTTTCATTGGCTCGATTCCAATCGAATTAGACTAGCAATTTGCCGAAAATGATCAAACCTTAAGGTATCATGAAATCGAAAAACACTTTTCATTGGCTCGATACAAATCGAATTAGACTACCAATTCGCGAAAAACGAACAAACCCGAAGTTATCATGAAATCAAAAATGACTTTTCATTGGCTCGATTCCAATCGAATTAGACTAGCAATTCGCTAAG
>NW_019240473.1:0-1763 GCF_002742605.1 Olea europaea var. sylvestris
CGTGAAAAATGACGAAATTGTCCCCGGCGCGATTTTTGTTTACGATCAACCTGTCAAATTTGAGCCCATTCCGACACCGTCGCAAAAAATGACGAAATTGCCCCCAGCGCGATCTTGGCTTCCAA
Organism: Olea europaea var. sylvestris; assembly: GCF_002742605.1. Lineage (NCBI taxonomy): Eukaryota > Viridiplantae > Streptophyta > Magnoliopsida > Lamiales > Oleaceae > Olea > Olea europaea. The sequence continues at coordinate 126 of NW_019240473.1, forward strand.
GAAACGTGTCAAATTTTATACCATTTCGACACAGTCGCGAAAAATGAAGAAATTGCCCCCAGTGCGATTTTTGTTTCCGATCAACCTATCAAATTTTAGCCCACTCCGACACAATCACGAAAAATGACGAAATTGTCCCCGGCGCGATTTTTGTTTCCGATCAACCTGTCAAATTTGAGCCCATTCCGACACCGTCGTGAAAAACGACGAAATTGCCTCTGGCGCGGTTTTTGTTTCCGATCAACCAGTCCACTTTGAGCCCATTCCGACACCGTCGTGAAAAATGACGAAATTGTCCCCGGCGCGATTTTTGTTTACGATCAACCTGTCAAATTTGAGCCCATTCCGACACCGTCGCGAAGACGACGAAATTGCCTCCGACGCGGTTTTTGTTTCCGATCAACCTGTCAAATTTATGCCCATTCCGACACCGTCGCGAAAAATGACGAAATTGCCCCCAGCGCGATTTTGGTTTCCGAGAAACGTGTCAAATTTTATACCATTTCGACACAGTCACGAAAAATGAAGAAATTGCCCCCAGTGCGATTTTTGTTTCCGATCAACCTATCAAATTTAAGCCCACTCCGACACAATCACGAAAAATGACGAAAATGTCCCCGGCGCGATTTTTGTTTCCGATCAACCCATCAAATTTTAGCCCATTCCGACACCGTCGCGAAAAAGAACTAAATTGCCCTTGGCGCGATTTTTGTTTCCGATCAACCCAGCAAATTTTAGCCCATTCCGACACTATCGCGAAAAATGACGAAATTGCCCCTGGCGCGGTGTTTGCTTCCGATCAACCTGTCAAATTTTAACCCATTCCGACACCGTTGCGTAAAATAACGAAATTGCTGCCGGCGCAATTTTTGTTTACCATCAACCTGCCAAATTTTAGTCCATTCCGACACCGTCGCCAAAAATGACGAAATTGCCCACCGGCGCAATTTTTGTTTCGGATCAACCTGTCAACTTTTAGCCCATTCCGACACCGTCGCGAAAAATGACGAAATTGTCCCCGACGCGATTTTTGTTTCCGATCAACCTGTCAAATTTGAGCCCATTCCGACACCGTCGCGAAAAATGACGAAATTGCCTCAGGCGCGGTTTTTGTTTCCGATCAACCTGTCAAATTTTAGCCTATTCCGACACCGTCGCGAAAAATAACTAAATTGCCCATGGCGCGATTTTTGTTTCCGATCAACCCAGCAAATTTTAGCCCATTCCGACACTGTCGCGAAAAATGACGAAATTGCCCCTGGCGCGATCAACCTGTCAACTTTTAGCCCATTCCGACACCGTTGCGTAAAATGATGAAATTGCCCCCGGCGCAATTTTTGTTTCCCATCAACCTGCCAAATTTTAGCCCATTTCGACACCGTCGCGAAAAATGACGAAATTGCCCCTGGCGCGGTTTTTGTTTCCGATCAACCCGTCAAATTTTAGCCCATTCCGACATTGTCGCGAAAAATGACGAAATTGCCCCTGGCGCGGTGTTTGTTTCCGATCAACCTGTCAAATTTTAGCCCATTCCGACATCGTTGCGTAAAATGATGAAATTGTCGGCGGCGCAATTTTTGTTTCCCATCAACCCGCCAAATTTTAGCCCATTCCGACACCGTCGCGAAAAATGACGAA
>NW_019240474.1:0-1763 GCF_002742605.1 Olea europaea var. sylvestris
GTCTTCCTTATTCCGTACTTGTTTCTCATGACTTGGTTCATTTTAGCCCTGAACCCATCTCAGTTTCATAAGTGTTTAAAGAATTCAAGCCTCGAATAAAGATATATGACTTTAATCAACATATATGAATCATTAAAAGATTAACTTAACATTTAACCACTCTACAGAACGCACTTTCGTATCGTAGGAATGAGTTAAGAAATTTGATTTCCTTAGTATTTCATGGAATCTTCACAACTTAGTTGTCCCTTTAAAATAAGATCTTGGGATCTCTAGTCAACAAGGTAGGGTTTCCATTGTAAGGACTCTAATGTAGTAGGCTTTACCTCATTCCCTTTGATATACAATATAAATGATCTCCCTTAGTAAAACTCTTTTAAAGGTACAACGAGTTTACATCATTGGGATCAACTGCTTAACGATATTATGTCTAAACTTACCGTTATATGTGACTTATTATCTTATCAAATATAACTAGCCAACGATCAATTTATTTAATAGATACACATTGTCACCACCAAGAAATTCTCTCATGAAGCTACATGCTTCTCATTCGCTTTATCTAAAGCTTTTATCAACTTTCATACACAATTGGAAGATTTCTTATCATTACACTAGTCAATCATTTCTTTTAGTTGAAGGGTGTTCAATTTCCAATATTAAATTATCACAATGTATTTGAACTTTATGAGTATTCTTTAAATATTCCAATTGTTCTTGCTTCTTCTAGCCCTTTTAGTAGTGGATTGATTATCACAGTGTATACTTATGGAACATCTTTGAAGTTGTTATACTTACTTTCTGACTTTATCCAAAGCAATGAACTCAGATTTCATAGGTGACTGAGCAATACACATTTGCTTTGTCGATTTCCATGAGATAGTAGCTCCACTAAGGATAATAACGTAACCTCTTGTGGATCGGGAATCCTTCATGTCGGATATCCAATTAGCATCACAATATCCTTTGAATACCATAGAATATCTTGTGAAATGTAATCCATGGGTCATAGTATACTTCAAATACCTAAAGACCTTTGTCAATGCCACCCAATGATTGTGATGGCCTGAATTACTCGTGATTCTACTAAGCAATATCCGGTCACTGTCAATTACTTGTGAATACCTTAGTTATGACATGCTTTCAACTTTATTCTTGACAAAGTGTAGACTTGTGTCAATACGAGTTTTCGCGAGACTTTCCTCAAATACTTCAAACTTCTTGAGTAGTTTCTAAACGTAATAAGATTGGAGAAGTACAATTCCTTCTGTTCTAGAGATCTTTATCTCTAGTATTACATCTGCCACACCCATGCCTTTCATGTCGAAATGCTTTATTAGCATTTTTTTGATGTTTCGCAATCATTTCGTGGCTATTGCCCATTATGTAACGCCCCGACCCCTTGTGGACCAGAACGCTATTTACTTTACTTAACTAACCGGTGGTTTAGTCATAGGAGAATATGTTTTAGCGGAAGCTTAATTTGTACAATGATAATTTTAACAACAACCTTTCGAATACTTTAAATAAAACACTAAATCAAAAAAAGGGAACGTAATTCATTTGAAGAAAACACAACTTGTTCTCACGTTCAGCGTTATTCAAATACGTTAAAGAAATAACATTGAAAATGTTCACAAAAATAAATCTAAATAACTTGTTCACCAAATTTTCCATGGACTCGTTGCACCACTCTCCATCTTTTCCATCATCTAGGCCCAAGGTAGAATCATATCAATCTGTAGAGAAGGGGTTAAACCCGT
>NW_019240475.1:0-8210 GCF_002742605.1 Olea europaea var. sylvestris
ATCCGCCATCTCATGGTATCTCAGCGCCATCATCATGCTATCTGACAAATCAGCATCACTCGACTCGGATCCTCCTGCATCAGATGACTTATTTAACCACCATAAAAATTTTAGAATCGTTAAAGAGTGATAATTATGGAAAACAATTTTTAGAAACAAACTTATTTGAAATAGTGAAAAATTATTTGCCTTCGGTTAAAAGATTTAAATTTCCTGACTTAATGTGCACTTTTTAATGCTCAAATACATACTATTTAAGAAGTCTCGCTTTTCAATTTTTGGATAGAAAGAAACGTAAATGGTAATGAATGGTGTTAAACAATTTGGGAAATTATATTCTCAAAGTTACGAAGTGGTAAAATTTCAAATATTAATATGAATAGTCTAATTACCCTTAGTTTGTATAAACATAAAATCTCATCAACTAACTTAAAAATAGTATAATTACCTTTAATTTCCCCTCCGACAACGAGAAAATCTTCAGTAGAGCGGTCGTACCGTCCATGTGGTGCGACTGCCCAATGGCGAGGCGGCACCTCGGCATTGGGCGGTCGCACCACTTGCTGAAGATTTTCTCCCTACGCAGCCATTTCATATCTAACTTTTCAACTTTAGTGCCTGTTTGGTCCCTCTTCAAAGCAGATTAAAATCAATTTCCGGACAGTTGCTTTGTCTTTTACCGTTTGAAAAATTCAAAGTGCTGGCTCTTCTCAGACTTCCCACAGACACATGTCGATTTTTTTTATGTTTTTATTTTTATTTTTTATTTATTTTTATTTTTTTTTTGCCGTTCAATTGATTAGCACATTGCAAAAGTGGGAGGCACGTGAGGGCAAAATGAACACACACACATAATGCTTTGCATCGAATGATCATGTGGGCTCGATGACTTGACAAGAAAATCAATTATCCATTTTGCAAGAAGCACGCCTAGACAGCCCCTTAATAACCTACAATGACTCTGTTATATTATTCTCAATCATTCCAGTCCAAATTTAAATTCCAACCCAAATTACAATTCTTCCCAGACAAGGAATCATTCCCATCAAACCCCAATACCACCCAAAATTTACTGCCATTAAGGTGATGCATTCTGCTACAATAGCAAAAGGAGTTCCTCCTTTTAAGGAGAATCAATGTACAAATGAAGAGGTGCACATACCTTGTTATGGGACTCATACCTTGGGAATTCCTTATGTAGGTCCAACTGGTTATGGGGTTTGTCAGGAAAACATTTTAATTGTATGTGGTCAACGCTAGAACTTATTCACTGCTTTTGTATTGAAAAAACCTATATCGACATTTACCCTGGCGGGGAATCTTACCAAAGAAATTATTAAGCTAATTTCGACTTTTGAGGTTGAGCCACACTTTCACCTATAGGACAAGGTGAATATTGGGGCGGCGGGTAATTATAGACCCCCAAGTTATTCATTCAAGTTGTCATGCTATATTCTAGAGTGTTCCAATTCTAGTTAGTTATCAAGGGTAGTTTGAGGAATAAGGGAGAAAGTAGCAGTATAAATATAGCTCTTGTTTTTAATAATGTATTATGGAAAATGTATAGTTAAAAAATAAAGAAAATTTTGGGATTTGCGTGTGATGTTATTTTATTGAAAAATGTGTTACTGAAATTATGTTAAATCACTGTTTAAAAATGTACTTTTTTGAAAAAATATGAGTCAAACAGGGTCATAATAGGGGAGGGGATAGAATGGATATGAAAAATATTGAGTAGTTGGCTGAGCCAATTAGGAGAGATCCAACCTTGCGAATGCTAGGAATTGTTCTGTCAGTTTCTGTTGTTCAATTCTTCATTTCATAAGCCACCGTTTTACAATTTGCAAATATATATATATACACACACACACTTAAACAATCACTAGATTAAACCCTTGTTTGATTTTCTTTAAAATTTTAATATATTTTTCTCTCTTCTTTTTAATCATATATTTTTCAATAAAATAATATTATACGTAAATAAAAAAAAATCCTTTTTTTTTAACCACACATTCTCGCAAAAACTACTATTCCAAAATATATTTTACTCCAATTTCTCATTATAATGGTTGTCAAACATTGGCTAAAGTGGCCAATCCTTCAGTGATGTTGAACTAAACCAAAAGCCTGAATTGATCCGCTAGCCACATTGCAACCACATACAAGATTGCCTCTTAAACTCAACAGCTCCGACTATAATAACAGGGATGCATGGCTCTGCCACAAGAAACCAATTAGTCCTGAACGTTATGAAGTTCATTCGAGGAATAATTTAGAAAATAACTCCAGAAAGTTATAGTTTCACACCAGTATATCTAGAGCCAAGACCAAAACAAAATAAAATCGAGATCACGGCATCCAGATAGCAACTTAACCTGGTTGTACATTGTGTGTCGTTATCTAGGACACAATTTTACAACATGACCATCATCGATTTAAATATAACTGTTTTTTGTGAGTAAAAGATGTTGCACAAATATGGGGCATATTTGTCTGTGACCAATATATTTATATTCGAGATTAGATATATATCATCCTCAAATTCCTACCTACAAGGTTGTGGTTAATTTTCACATATGACACATGTTCTATCCTTGAAGTCACATCAAGTCAACAAGATGCAGAAAGTTTCTTCCTAGTTGCAATAACGTATAAAAGAAATAACGGGGTAGGAAGCAGAAGAACTTATTTTATTTAACTAACAAATAGTTTAAGGTTTCAGAGAGGAAGTAAATTACTCTTGGTATTCCATTCCATAAGCATGGAAAATATATATGTCGGACCATCCACTCGTGTACAGGCTGAAATCAATGAACTTTCCATTCAGCAATTGTCCAGTTGAAGATAAAATAATGACAATTACAATAGAATAAAGAGCACTCAGCAATTGCAGTATACCCAGCAAAATTTTTTTTGTCCAACCAATGCTTGGAAGAATGAGAACTAATTACCCTATCAATATGGTCTGCACAATACTACCCAACTCGCCCCCACCCAGGTCACCCATGTTCTCCCTAGAAATAATACTCGTCCTCGTCCATGGATACATATTACTCATAATTTTCTTTAGGGATCATGAATGCCATTTAGTTATACCATCCTCTTATTCAAAACTCCGTCTGTGTTCTCATGCCCATGTCAGAAATTACTATAATTATCTCGCCCTATTTACAAAGTTCTTAAATTTTCTATTGATCCGTCTCTGTTATCCTAATTTTCTTTGCTAGTCAATACTTCTTGTAATATAAAGTTATTTAGTTATTTTAGTTCTTGTAATCCAAGTGGGCCTAAAATTATGACTTTTCTTAAAAAAATTCAATTTGGACTGAAAGCCCAACTCGACTTACCGAACCGAACAAAACCAAATCGATTTGGTTTGGCTCAGTTTAATAGCTAGAGTGTGTTGGTTTGGATTGAAATTTATCCAAACCGACTAATTTAGTTTTGGTTTCGGCTTGGAAATGAAATCGACCAAAACCAAATCCCGCCCAGGCCTAATGGCACAAATCTAGGTATCATTAAGAAGCTTGTGAATATCAAAATTGGTATAGTGATCGATGTTGTTAATGGCGCCGCCACCACCTATTCACCGACTACTGAAGGATTTGAACCTATGTTAAAAATGGGAAAATATAGGGCTTAATTAGTTTTTGAACCTGTGTTAAAAAATATTTGATTTAAACCTATGTTGGATCTACAATCACTACTTTTGCCTCTGACCATATGTTTCTTGGTGTATTTGATATGTAGGGGTACATGTGGTAGTAAATACTGATACAAAGATCTACATGTAGAGATGTAGGGAGGTGGTCGTGATTGTAGTGCATTGTAAGTTGTGGTAATGTTGGTGGTTGTATGGTAGGTAGTGGTTGTGAATTTTAGGTGGTACCAACATTTTGGGTGGTGTCGACGGTGCTAGAGGGATGGAATGAAGACTGATTGTTACCAATTAATTAGGCAATTGTAACCAATAAAATGAATAGCCGTGATCAATAAAATGAATAGTTTCTAACCAATAAATAATATGTGATCTATAAAAATGTGTGATTTATGATTAAATTTATATTCGTGACATTAATTTGTGTCTTTGTGAGTATGATTCTGTGTGATTTGTGACTAGTACATGATCATGACTATAAATTGTTTCTTATTGTGACCTTGACATGTTTAAGTAACTAATAAGCCACAAAATTTTTATCAAGTTGTGACCTCCTTATTTTTAAAAACATTTTCACATGTTTCTTATTTTTTAAAGTATTTTGAAACAGTTGTAGTTATCTTTTTTTCACCCTAAATTTATTTGTCAATATCTCATGTACATATCAACCAGGCGTTGCAGCTTCTCCACGCACCCATAAGCTGTCACCTTATAGACATCATTCTACAAGCTCTCATCATCCACCACCACCTCAACCGCTACTTCAGATCTCCCAGCATAATTCCAAAGAAATTAATTTATATAGGGTTTTTCTCGAAAGGAGAGGGAGTTGATTGGATTGGTATACAGGATTGAAAAAACAATGGAAGTCAAAAGCCAACTCCCAGTGTGTAATGACCTAACCTGTGTGCCAAATCGTTAACTTACGTAATAGGCAGAAGAAATCTTATTTGTTTTTATTTATGAACCACTTCCCTTTTATAAGGAATTGAGAAAAAATATATGTTATTATTTTTAATTGTGAAACCAATATTTGCTAGTTGGCTATAGTGTAAAATAAATTGACATATTGCATGAGTTCAATCACATTAATTAGGAAATTTTTTGAAGTTAGTAGGAAAATGGGATACAAAATAATTCTAGTCTGACATTGTGGGTCCCGCGGTTAATTATGAAATCCTACTCATTTATTTCATATAGTGCACTGTTAAAAGGTTAAACCCTAACCTTAAGGGTCCCTCATCACCCCTATCCTGGAGTATCGTGAAGAAGGTAAATCGCAATTTATGCCTCCAAGGGTACAGGGTGGAAGGCTGCTTGTACACTTGCACTTACCAAAGAGCCAAATCCATATTTCAGGATTCGAATCCTTGACGCAGCAGCCTCAAGCAAAATTGAATTTCTCCACCCTCCTCTTTTTACCACTTGAAGATGTGCCCTGGGGGCTAATATAGTGCACTGTTGATGAATAAATTGGCACTGAAATTGAATTGTACGTCAATTAGGTGGTACATTAATTTAAGGAATGTGGCATAATAATCATTATCATTGATAATGCATTTCACTGAAGTTATGGACATTGCTCGTTGAATACTTGAATACGTTATCAAATAAAATCAAATGGTTATTGATATGCATGTGTCGAATTACGCCCCAAATTCTTGAATTGTAGACTGACTTCCACTTGATCTATCCAAACATATATGAATAAAATTCGGTATTGGATAATTCTTAGTTTCTAAGAAAATAAATAAATAAAAGACTTGAAAAATATTAATGTAACTTTGAGTAAACTGCCAATATAAGTGTCAGTGATATGCCCTAAGTCCAATCAACTTTGGACATAAGCACTTTTAATATATAATTGATGCAATTTTATGAATCATCTATTATTTAATTAATAGAATTCATAAATTCAAATCTTGGTAATTTGATAATCACAAGGGGTTGTGATTGTAAGATACAAATTATATATGATTGAATTTTAAATTATCCGTGGTCGTAAGTAATAACAAGATATGAATATTGTCATTACGGATAGACCATCACATGTAACATTTCTTACTTGTAAAGTAAGTAGCTGATCTCACAAGTTAAAGTGTGGACTTAAATGAACACGTAGATATTTTGTTATATAACAAAACATTGGAGACACACTGGGAGATTTCACATGGATAACTATCTGAATATAAGTGTTTAATTTCTAATGTTCGGTAGTGGAATTGATCATTTGACTTAAGGCCATCATAGTGCCTTATATGAGAACAATCATACTTCGGCTATATTGAGTGTTATTCTACCAAGGACCGCTAATACGACATCATTCGAATATGTTAATAATCTAGTATAGTCAGAGATTATGATATACATTTCACTCAATCAAGTAATAACAAAATCCTTGGCCAAGGTATAATTATAAGTCGAAAAGAAGTTTTTGATTTATATTGACTTAATATTAGGATGAAAGATATGATCGATTATTGAGATTGACACTTATCCATATCTTTCGATTGATCGGATCATGTTGATGAAGGGATTATAGTTTTACGGTAAATGAACAAATTTGGTTTTTCATATCATGTGACATTTCTCGTCACATGTATTGCCATAACACATTGCTAAATGTCAATTTGGGACAACGAGTGTAAATTAGCGATAAATTAAATGGGTGTTTTAACTTATCAATTTTGATTTGATCAAATATTAATTTACGTCATTAAGTATCGTGATTGAGAACCTAATGGGTCACATGCAAAAGGAAATGGGTTTGAATTTGAATTTTAAAATGTTTTTATATTGTGTTTTTAATTGGGTTTGACCCATATATTAATTTGGCCCAAAATTAAAATTTTATTTAAAATTGATGACTTCTATATTTTTGTTAAAATTAGATTTTAACATAAATATTGAACTTTAACCCTAAATTGAATTTTGTTTTATTCAGAAGTTTTTCCTAAGTTAAAATATTAATTCAATAGAAATTAGAGTTGGGTTCTAATCTAATATTAATTAAAATTTGATTTTAATTAATATTATTTCTACAATATATCTTGAAATTAGAGTTGGACTCTAATTTAATATTTAATTAAATTTGATCTTAATTAAATTATCTCACCTTAAAATTTTAAAGAATTAATGACTCTAATTTAATATTTAATTAGAATTTTATTTTAATTAAATAGTTTCGCCCTATAATTATGGAATTACAGCTGGACTCTAATTCGGTATTTAAATAAAATTTGATATTAACTAAATAAACTCGCCAATTAAATTAATTGATTAATATGATTAATTAATTAATTAATTAATTATTTCGATCCATTTATTTAAATAAGTTTTGACTACTGTAATTGCTAGATTCTTGAAGCATGTCTTTATATAGTATTAGATAAGGAGAACATTTATATGATAAAATGTCTATTTAAAAAAATTGGATCGAACATACGTTTGAAAAAAAAAAAAAAATCTAGTTGTGATTGATGGTTTATCCATAATAATGATATTCATATCTCATTATTTCTTATGACCATGAATTATTTAAGATTCAAACATACGTAACTTGCATCTCACAATCACAACTCTTTGTGATTAACAAATTACTGAAACTTGAATCTACGGACTCTATTATTTAATATCATTCATCAGAATATTAATTTAAATAAATAATAGATCTTGCTAAAAATAAATGTATTAAATATATTAAAAGTGTTTACAATCTAAATCGGTTGGACCTAGAGCATAATACTTACAACAAATACAATCACTAATGACGTATATTTCTTTCAGATTTCCTTCAATCGCATTGAGTGTTATTCTCCACTCTATGATGAGAACTATGCTCACACACCCCATCTGCACTACATCTTGCTGATTATAGTGCCCCCTTGGTTCAACAAAAACCTATATATTTGAGTGAATGGAAGATTTATTTGTGTCTAAACAAGATATGTTTCCAAAATTCTAAGCCGATAATTTGCCCTTGATTGTTTCCACCTTCATATTATTGGTATATATCCTCATTGATTATTTTATTCATTTTAATTTGTTAGAATCCATCTTAAATCTTCAGTTTTACTAGGTTCATCTTATGAACATTTTTGCCCTCAGCGATCCATTACTCATTACTAGAAAACATAGTTTGCCCAATGGTCATTCCATGTGATCTCATTTTAACTTGGAAGGTATCTTTTGATCATGCAGAATTTTTGTGACCTTCTCTACCTTTTCTGACTGATGCAAGGTTTATGAATTATATAATCAAATCTATGTTGCTCAATCCATTATAAATACCAAAAAGAATCACCATTTGGGAAAAGAGGTGCTTTATTTGGAGACTTCATCCTTATTCCTGCTATTAACCATAAGGACATTCCTTGTATTACATCTTAATTCTACTTAACCTAAAGACCTTAGATTCCATAGTTATATTGAACTTTATACTATCTGCCCATGTTGAAATTCAAACTTCGGGAGAAGTAGAATGCTGTTCCTTTTAAAATGTACTTAGGAAATGGAAGCATAGAAATTGGGTAAAGTATTGCAAAATTTGAGT
>NW_019240475.1:12752-14128 GCF_002742605.1 Olea europaea var. sylvestris
GGCTAAGGGAGTTTCCCTTGGCACCAGTTGATCTTGTGTAATTCGTAAGTGCAATTGATAGAGCAATAGGAGCAAGTGTTTAGAATCAGTTGATCTTCTATTGCAGTGATTTCTACTCAATTTCTTCATCCCAAGGTTAGTGTCACCAATTGATCTTTTATTGCAGTTATTTCTACTCAAAATTGTTTCTTGATGGTAATCTTCCTCTTGCAACGGAGATTCTCTCGATAATATATCTTGAATTTTTAAGCGAATGTTCATGAAAAATTAAAATTGATTAATATATCTTAATTTTAATTTATGTTAATAAGATATTTGAACATCAATATACTTTTAATATTTGTCACTCTGTTGGTCATTATTACTAAAAATTAACGTTTCAATTGTACTTGGACATCAAAATTTGATGGCAATCAAACATTTCTTGTGTTTCTACATAAATGTCACCCAATCAAGTTGTGAAGAAACTATATTCTATAGGTGAACTCAATATCTCAACGTACAATACTCAACATATACATGAAAATGACAAACCCAGAACCATATTTATATAAAATGGTACACCTCGATGATGTTGTTGTCCGGCCGCTGGAGAGTGTAGTAAAAAGGGCGTCAGACTGAGAAATGCAGCAACCTCTCTCTCAACCAGGCACTACAGCTTCTCCATGTCTCCATAAGCTGTCGCCTTCTCGACGTCATTCTGCAGGATCTCATCATCCACCACCATCTCGGCCACTGGCTGCTTCCGATATCCCGATTCCACTTCTTCCACTACCTCAATCTCCAATGCCATATTAAATAAGTCAGAAGAAGGCAACTCCCTGTGTTTTCGAACTTCTACTACAAATATGTTTTGCTGTCTAGGACATTGATGGAAAAAAATAATGAAAGATATATTGGGGGTTATTAGTTGTTCTTTGTGCTCTTAATGAGTGAATAACTGGATAATCAATCCCCTTTCTTGTACTATAAATTTTGAATTATTTGAAACATTCACTGCCAATTCTTCTAGCAAAATTTTCTTCTTCATTTTTTATTTTTTTGGGTGTGTCATTTATTCTTCTTTATTTTTTTTTATTTTTTACTTTTTTTTGGAGTAATGTAAAACTCTAATTGATTCTATAATATCTAAAAACTGAAAGTCAGTTCTTTTGTTTTCTTTTTTGTCTTCCCTAGTTTTTGTTGTGAAAGGAGTTTCCCATCTTCAATTAACAATTTTCTTCGGTTTTTTATTCGTGGCAGTTATTGAGGCTCCTTGCACTTGGAGACAGATAAAATTATGATTTACACAGCAATTGATACGTTTTATATGACAGAAAAATAGCTACAGAACTCGCCCTCTAGGAGAGATGGGATAGATGAAGTAACAGAAATGA